>NW_021135948.1:0-7266 GCF_004193835.3 Ostrinia furnacalis | reverse complement strand
CCCCTACTAGGGCGATGAAGATGTTGAGTGGTGAGTACACCTGGAATGATAAAACAAAGATAGGTCAAGTGTTAATTTTGTGTGGGTAGGAAAACTGTGGAAGAAAAAGTGTCACTTGGTGAGCAATATCTCAAAAAAAAAATTTTCGTTTAAGGTAAACTAGGCTAGGTAGGTTAAAGGTACGCCTGTGGCCTAATTCACGTATTTTGACAGTCAAGATCTCGCTGACGTTCAGAAATCGTCCCATTGAAAAAGAGTTCTAAATCCGTATTCACAAGGGTCATTTTTAATAGAACGATTACTCGATAGGATCGCAATTCGGTTATTTGTTGTCATTGAAGTTTTGTTACGTCGTCCCATTGAAAAACAGTTCTAAGTCCGTATTTACAAGGGTCATTTTCATAGAACGATTACTCGATAGGATCGCAACTCAGTGTTTTGTTGTCGTTGAAGTTTAGTTACGCGAATAAGGCTACTGGAGTGTACCCGGAACGACCTATTTTGAACCCCAAGAATCATTTGTGATCTCGAGATCTATGCAGAGTGCAAAATAAGTGGGTGGGTTTACTTACGCAACGAGATGGAACAATAAGTGTCCACATTGTGTAATTAGTTACTCATGATAGTAACGTAACGTAACGTAACTAACCTAACGTAAACTCATGATAGCACACAGGTCACTATTGTGTACTCCAAGTGCGTCAAAAAACCTATGAAGATTTTAGTTCTTGAAAGTAGCCGCTAGGGGCGCTGTAAGATATTAGATTTCTAACAATGAAACCTGACTCCAAAGTTGGCTACGCTAACGATAGATCGTGCCATCCACGAAGTCGCGCCCCACCATTCTTCCGCTAATGTTTGAGTGTTATCGGTACTCGCTAAATTATCCATGAGTGCACACGCACACTACAATACAGTACAATTTGTCGGCCGATTGGTGTAGTGGTTCAGAACGGACTACTATGCCGAGAGGTCCCGGGTTCGATTCCCGGCCGGGCAGAAATTGAAATGATGAATTTTAATTTCTGTGACGGGTCTGGGTGTTTTCTATGTATAATATGTATGTATTTACAAAAAAAAAGTATATAAGTATATTTATCCCGTCGTCTAGTACCCATAGTACAAGGTTTGCTTAGTTTGGGACTAGAGGCGCAATGTAAAATGTCCAAGGATATTTATTATTATACATATGTATATTAGTGTTTTTTCTCTCCTAAGAGGTTAACTTTAGGAGCACGGGCCGAGGCCAAATGCATCCTAGTCACGTTATAAAATGTTTAAAAACTTTCTCACTATCCTGCACGTATTTAAAATAGTTGCTTTATGTAATAATTTGTATATAGACGGGGTTATGTCAAGGGTGTTTAGACTCGTATGTAGCTGCCTAGCCTTATTATTATTATTTATTATTAATAATGCCGCTCGGATTGCTCGGATCAAACTCCCCGCACCCCGCGCTTCCCTCGACCAAAAATTGGTGGGGCGCGTCTTCGTGGATGAAACGAACTATAATACCCTGTGGTTTAATTCAAACTCACCGAGTTGATGATATTGGCCACGTCCTTGAGCTGATGATGAACAGTCTCCACGCTCTCCCCATTGGCTTGGAATTCCCGGTGGTCCGAAACCAGCACCAATTCAACATAGCGGGACAGTTTGTTCGCGTTGAACGGTCCTCTTACTTGGGTGTCTTCTGCTTCTCTTTTGTACTGAAATAGAATCGAAAAGTTTATTTCTTCCCAAAGACTGTCAGGCCAGTAGAATAAGAATTGAAAGATTTAATTCCTACAAAAGATTTTATTGTTTTAATGGCTATAACAATTGTGATTTAATCACAAACGATGCTTGCTTAAGTGAAGCAGCAAATCGAACGCACAGCGTAGAACAGAGCTCTGTGATTGGTTCGTGTGTCACCCGGTGCGTCCACGCGCACTGTGAGACCTCATAGTAATGTTTGTGAATACGGGCGTTAATTTGGTTTTTACCCCGGCGCAGTTGTGTTTTAAATGGTGGGCGCCCCCAAAAGGAGCATTTTTGCGGTTTTACGGTTATATCTCGTAAAGGACTTACAGTATCAAAAACTAATCTTCGTAAGAGTTGTAGGCTATTTAATCCTGCATAGAATAAGACTAAATTCATGTTTTTTGGACTATATTTCATGCTAATGGTCAACAAAGTAGAATGTATTTTACGTGTTAACAATCCAGTGTGAACATAAACTTACGCGACTGCCTCTACTCCGTTCTGCGCTTTTCTCTTCTGTGTACTTCTTTAACAATAGAGGGTCATAGGTCTTGTTCTTCGTCACGCCACCCTCGTACCCGCAGCGATGGATGGTCTTCAAGTCCGAATGATCGAACAAGTAGTGGGGGCACTGGATGTCATTGCCTAAAAACAATAAGCAAGTCAAAAACATTGGCAGGAAAGACACAATAAAAACTTTTAATTAGGTAGGTATGTTACAAGAACATTTTTAACGTTTTTTTAACAATAGGTTTTGTCATTGAAATGTTTTACACATATTGAGCGTACTCCAAAAAGTATTTTAATTAAATCTGATAATATGTTCAAACACTAACACTAAATGCCCACACAAGAATTTTGGACCTATTATAGTAAAAGATAGACAATGAAAAGGATTTTATTGATGAAACATTTTACTAAGGTTGTTCTTTATCATCATCAAAAGCTCTAAATACAGCCCACGACTGGTCTATGAGCCTCTTCCACTTTAGTGGGAGGTTTTGCCATAATTTCCACGCTTAGCAGACGGGTTATTCTTAGGCCGGCAATACACGGACCGCTTGAAGCAGTCAGGGTCGACAGCTTCAAGCTGCGACTGCAGAGTTCTATGGACGCACATACACGAACCGCTCGAGCAGTTGCAACTGATTCGGGCGGTCAAGCAGTCGCCAGCCATACACTGACTGCTCGAGCTGTCGACAGCTCTCGCGCAGTTACCTCCGCCCACTTTCTTCATTCCACGGCGCGCGCGCTTGTAATTTGTTGAGCAGTTAATACCAACTGCTCGAGCAGTTATCACTGGCAGCTTCAAGCTTTGACTCTTGACTGCAATAGCGGTCTGTGTATGCTGATCACTGACTAACTGCTTGAGCTGTCCGTGTATTGCCGGCCTTAGCAGTGAAATATCAAGTGCGGCTCAATACATCCATTAACTTGAAAGAACCCTTAGAAGTCTTTAGCGTCTTGTGCCCTTATTAGACTGTACTGATATTAGAATGGACCAATGAAAGGTAGAGACTAACCTTCTTCAGGCTGGATGTAATAAATATTGTCTCCATCAGAGATGACACCCCTCAGCCCTCGGCAGGTGGAAACTGCTACTCTCGAGTGCGGCTTGCCTCGCACTGTGCCGGTGTACTGGCATATATCTATGTCCTGGGGAAAAAAATAGGTAAAAAATATGAATCAAGAAGAACATACCACCATAACCGTATTCGTCGAGACTGCTCTAAATTCAAGAAATTAATTACTCCAACTTTCATTAATTTTGCGGCATATGACCGACCCACAGTCTTTTATTTTGCCTTAGAAGCGGACATCCCTGTTTTATTAAATCAATCGTTAGATATTACTATTATGTATACAATTGATGAAGGAACTAGTAGTTGTATTTGTTTAGTTTCGAAGAAATATTCGATTTTGTGATTTTATAAAAAAAACTGTTTTAGAAGCATATTTTCTAAAAAAATTACATTAAGTCAGAATTTTGTAAATAAATTTACCTATCACTAAAACGTCTACCTTTATGTAAAAATAAATGGTTATTGCTGCAGTAATTTAGGAATTATTTAATAATTTATGATTTTCAGAAAAAATTTTTTTCTCTGTTGTCCTAGAAAAATGGCAGCTAGACTTACTTTATATTGATGCATGATATAATTATCTATAATACCTGAAAATATTACTTGCCTATCCCGTGGAAGTTCGATGATACGACTAGAAAATTTTGTCAAAAGTGATATTGACTAAGGCCATCGGTCAAAACCACTATTAACTGAAATTTGCAGTCAAAAGTGGTTTTGATCGATTATGAGTTTTGACTGCAACATATATATCGATGTTTCGAAAACGATAGGATTTCCAATAAGCCGCCACAGGGCCAACTCTATAATTATCAACTAGGGTTTCTGCTCGAGCTTTCTCGAACTCGAGAAAACTCGAGAAATTTGGCTTCATTCGAGACGAGAAAAAAATTACCGGAGCTCGAGAATTCTCGAGTTTCGATTTTGAAGCTTTAATATTCTTGAAAGCCTATTTTCTTACACAAAAGTAAGTTTTAAATTATTTAATAGGTCAACGTTGCTTTTAGACTGGCCTAGTCTTTCCTTTTTTAACTGATTTAATTTCTCAATCGAAACTAAGTAATAATAATGTTCATGTTCACCAACGAGTATATTTATTATGTATTTTTAACTCTGACTGATTTAAAGACTGAAAAATTTGTTAACTAGACAGTAACTTTACCTAACAGACGTTAGGTTAGGTACTCGTGCCTCCTCGTAAAGTTTATTTAAGTCGTTATCAGTAAGAAATTTAAAAATCTATAAAATAGTTTTTTTGTTCATAAAAAAAAACTATTTATCGTAATTTTGCTATTAATTTGGACTTGTGTTCTTTAGAAAACAAGTGATTCAATTGTAGCTCCAGATTTTTATTGTTATTTATCCTTAAAGTACACGCGATTTTATAACTTTTGTTATGATTTTAGTAAATATTAATTATGAAAGAAGATTTTATTTTTTGTTTCTTTCCTTACCAAAATAAGTGGTACTAAATTCTAATATTGATTGTTGTGCATAAAAGTAGGTATATTAGATTAAAAAACCTGTGTTTTTATGAAATTTCAACCGAATTCAGCAGTTTTCATTAAAAGACTCGAGACCCGAGAAAACTCGAGACTTTGGCCTCGAGAATTCTCGAAACTCGAGAAAAAAAATAAGTCGAGAAATCAGAAACCCTAACCAAAACAAAATCAAAGTTTTTTATTCAATATTAAAGCCCTTTTCAGTGAGTTTAAAACACGTCCCAAATAGCTTACCCCACTTCGGGACAACATAAATATGGCTGTTGCTGAGAAGAAGTGGCGGAAGAAACTCAGTCAGCAATCACTCTGTGAGCTTTCTACGTTTCATCCACGAAGATTCGCCCCACCAATTATTGGCCGAGGGAAGCGCGGGGTGCAGGGATTTTCATCCGAGCAATCCGAGCGTCGTTATTGTAGTGTGCGTGTGCACTCATGGATAATTTAGCGTGTACCGATAACACTAAACATTCGCGGAAGAATGCTGGGGCACGTCTTCGTGGATAAAACGATCTATAGAAATCTCATAGAGTGAATGCTGACTGAGTTTCTTCCGCCACTTCTTCTCAGCAACAGCCATATTTATGTTGTCGATCTATACTCTCTAAACAAGCACATATTCTTCTCACCTTCTTCGTAGGTTTGTGAACAACAGTCTTTCCGTTCTTCTGGTACCGGACTACATGGTCGTCGGGAATAAGGTCCTCGTTCAACCGCAGATCCAGGATGTACTCCACGCCTTCTTTGATCTGGACCCGTATGCTGACGTCGGAGTGATGTGCACCGCTCTGGAAGTTTTAGAAACATGTTATTAGTACAATCTTTTACTTATTAATCTTTCTGCATAACATTGTTAACTCGCTCATCGACTATAGGAGGGGCCTATACTATCATCCCTCAATCTCAATACCGTATACAGATCTCGAAGGTATCATCACCCTAAGCTTTTTTCTCTTCATGTTTTCCGTAACAATACATCATACTACAACCCAGTCGTCAGAATGTGCCGCCTTTACAATGACACCGTACTGGCCCAACCGGACATCGACATTTTTACGTCTAGTCCAAATGCCTTTCGAAGGAGTATCGCTACCATTTTTAATTAACAATTTTATCTTATTTTCCACTTTCACTATTCTCACTCTCACACACATAATATTATTTTAATAAACATCTTAATTTTCTGTAAAACGTAAAATGTAAACTGAGTTTTTGAAGTTTTGTTGTAACATTCATCATTAACTTACACTTTATAGGATGCATGTTGTTAGGTTACAATTTATGAATTTAGTCCATAAGCTTAGGTGCTTTTGCGTCTTTAATAAATAAATAAAGTACAAGCATTATTCGTAGAGGCTTAGGAACAGAACAAAGGGCGTGTTTTGAACATAGTAAACCGTTTGTCCTTTTCCCTGGGGAAGGATAATGGATTATGAGCCTCTTCTTTCAAGTGACAGTCTACAGAGCGTCAAAGGATTATTCAACTACGTTCACTGGGTGATATCACCTGGGTAAAAACAAATTTGGAATTTTAATGCACCCTCCATATCACCTTGGAACCATAACACCAGAGTAAATACAAATGAGTAGGTCATCTTCATAGAAACGCACTACGCATACGTATTGGCGCGCTCACATACAAACCGCGCTCGGGCGTTTCTATGAAGATGACCTAGGTACTCATTTGTATTTACTCTGATAACACCCAGGTGAAATGATTCGACGCATTCGGAGGCATTTGTTAACTTTAGCATTAATTAGGTACCCAGGTGAACAGATGCGACTTTTATTGATCTAGACCTGATTGTGGACTTTTATCCCTAAATAACGATAAGTAACTAAAATCACGAGATTCCTATTTATTCCAAAGAAATGGATTAAAATTAAGTGGATAAATAAAAAGGTTTTCTTCATCAATATAAGTATTAATCCGAATGTCATAAGACTTATTGTTAAACAGCGAGCTTCCTGAGGCTATTATGATGATGAATATCAAACTTACCGTATCACGTGTCGAGGAAATTTCTCGTTTTGTTCTACCATGATGTACAATCGGCTGAACTATCCTATGCCGACTGAACTCTGTGCTTGGGCTACCTGCAACAAACAAAAATACTGTTAGAACATATTACAGACTGAACATAATACCATACATAGTCAAAATGGCAATGCCAGATTTTGTATGGAAGGTGGCGTGTTTTTTTTTTCGCGCGGCCATCGACCGAACTTTGTTTTTTGATTACAAAATAGTGTAATAAACCAAACTTACTATGGCATGTATACCTCTAAACTCAGTCTGAACTGAGTTACGAGCATTAGAAGTTTGATGATTTTCATACTAGATTTGCCGTTTGCGCGCAAGTTTTGTAAAAAATTGCAACAAAATATTGCGCTATTTTTTTATTGCGCTGATTCTGCTGCATACTGATGTCTGGAGCCTA
>NW_021135947.1:0-2024 GCF_004193835.3 Ostrinia furnacalis | reverse complement strand
TTTTTCATCTCAATGTGTTTGAAATCTTTAAGTGGGCAATAGCTATACGGTTTACCCTAAATAGTGATACATTTTTATTTGGTAAAGCGAATAATTTATCTCTTTAAAAATACGGCAATAAGGTTTTTTGGCTCTTTTCGGGTAATTTTAAAAGTGTTAAATAAAATAGCGGTATATTTACCGTAACTATGTATTTATTGCTTTAAATTCACATTCGACTATAAAAACATAGTTACAACACGTAATTTAAATAGACGAAAGATTTTATTCATTTTAATCAAGAAGATCAAGATTGGATCAGAAGACAAATGTTCATTTATGTATTTGTGTTATATATGAATAAAAAGAGTATTCTTGGTACTTGCAGTTTATTTCTAAAGCACACGTAATACAGGCCGACATTGCCCAAGAGGAAGAGAGTGATGAATCCACAGACAATATAAAGTTATGGTCTAATACCAAAGATATCATAAAGCATGTATCGAGTATACAACAATTTGGGTTAATGCGACTAACTGCGATATAATTTTATCGCACTTCTTGTTCTCGTTTTGGTTTACCCGTATATTGTCGGCTTGGGGTTACTAACTTCAGAACGTAAACATTTGGCATTTTGTGAAACGAAACCTACTTAATTAATGAACAATACCTACTTCAGTTGTTATCAACAAAATTCATTACGAGTACATTTAAAAACAATATTCGAGTAAGCACACTGATAAAACTGTTTGTAAATAACTATTTGTTGTTTTGTAGCTAATTAATTAACTTATTTGCCTTAACAAAGTACAATTTTTTCTTATAAATGTAGATAGGATTTTTTTGTACTTATTAGATTGGAATCTATTTGTATATAAAAGAAAGTCGTGTTAGTTACTCCACTTATAACTCAAGAACGGCTGAACCGATTTAGCTGAAAATTGTCAGGGAGGTAGTTTAGAGCCAGGAGAAGGACATAGGATACTTTTTATCCCGTTCGAAATTAAAAAAAAGTCTGCTTATTTATTGCCATTAAGGCGGAACAAAGTTCGCAGGGTCAGCTAGTTTAAGATAAATATTAGTTAGGTACGTCTTGAACTTTTAGATTAACTTTTTCTAAGTTTGAAAACAAGCATGAGTTCTTTGTAAACGTAGACCCACAAATGTCACTTCTTAACTATTGATTTCAATATAAATCAGTTTGGCCATTAAGCGCAGAAATGCAGCCTGCATTCTGGGCACCATGTCGCGTTGTTTGGACAGCGATTTGGGACATATTTTTTACTAGCGGCCGCCCGCGACTTCGTGCGCGTGGATCTCGTTTTACCCCCCCTTCATCTATCTTACGCGGTTCAGATTTTTTGATACAAATGTTTTTTCTCGCTAACTCCCGTTCCCGTGGGAATTTTGCAATATCCTGTTGTAACTAAGCTTTAAGTTTACTAAGGTACCTGCATGCCAAATTTCAAGCGTCTAACTTAAGCGGTTTAGATTTTTCGTACAAAAGGATTTTCGCGCTAATTCCCGTTCCCGTGGGAATTCCTAAGTATCCTATAACCTGCCCAGGAGTATGAAGAATAATTGTACCCAGTTTCGTTAAAATCCGTCAAGTGGTTTTTGTTTCTATAAGGAACATACAGACAGACAGACAGACAAAAATTTTACTGATTGCATTTTTGGCATCAGTATCGATCAATAATCACCCCCTGATAGTTATTTTGAAAATATATTTCATGTACAGAATTGACCTCTCTACAGATTTATTATAAGTATAGATAGATTTGTAACTACGAGGGCGGCACTGAAAATTTCGGGAATCAAGGAAGTGAAACAAAATTACTATTTAAAAATGTATTTATTGCTTTTTAAAGTATTCTCCGCGAAATTAGACACATTTTTCCATACACGAAACCAATCATTGAAGCAACCATTCCATTCGGAAGTTTGGGTCTCCAAAATGGCCGTTTTGTAGGCGTCCACAGCTTCTTCAGGTGATGAAAATCTCTGACCACGCAATTTATTCTTTATTTTAGGGAAAGTACCTA
>NW_021135946.1:0-503 GCF_004193835.3 Ostrinia furnacalis | reverse complement strand
TAAAAACAACATGGTATGTACCAGGAGATAATGAAATCACAACTGAGCTTATGAAATCAGATGGAATGCTAGTACTAAAGTTCTCTTAAATACCACCATGTTTATTGGTCGATAAACCAAAAAATAAGACATGGTGGTGGTGCTAGAGACTGGAATGGAATGGACGTTGGCGATGGTCCAGAGTCAGGTGAGGCAGCTTTTTCCTGAAACATCCCGTCTCCCAGACAACCTCATTTTCGAAAAGACGTTTGTAATATTACGTACATATTTAATGCTGCGTCAAATTATGCAGAAGACTGAGGATCAAGATACGGCGAGTACATCACACAACTTCGATTCACTGACGATATTGTAATTATGACTGAGACCTTAGTAGACCTAGGTACAATGCTCCAGAGCCAATAAGACCAATTCCGGCAATAGATTCGCCACCGGAGCCACCGAAATTGCACCACCGGAATTGAAAAACTGTTACAAAATTCAAATTATAAAAAAAACTATAA
>NW_021135945.1:0-7077 GCF_004193835.3 Ostrinia furnacalis | reverse complement strand
AAAATCAATTAACTTTGAACGAAGTCGCATATAGGTAATTATTCTTCCTTTGTTTTTAATTTTGTTGTAATGAGCTGACGGTGTGACGGTGTGGGAGAGGCTTAGTGACTGGTGATGAAAAATGTGTGGTTTTTTATTTTAATCTTGTTCCTCTTTTTTATATCACTGCACCTACCTATGTACGCTGTATTACTGTGCAGGAGACTGGCACTGGCTGAAAACCAGCGCTGCATGGACCTAGTGCCGTACAGCTTACGCTGAGCCGGATGCCCTTGTCACCTTATTTTTAATTGTTAAGCTGTGTTAAAGTTGTATTTTTTTTGTTATGGTGACAATAAAGGTTTATTTATTTATTTTATGTGTGCTGGGCTCTAAAGGGGATTTTCAGCGATAAATTCATCTTCGTTCTCCTGATGTTATCTGCCCACAATGTCGTCAAAATATGTCCCATTTCAGACCAACCTGCCCGAAAGCGAGAGCCCCGAAGCATTACAGCGCCTCATCCGCTGCTCCATCATGGGCGCGCCCGACGCCGACAAGCGGGGCTTGCCACGTGTGTTGGACTCACTCGAGGTAACTTACAAAATATAGGTCCCCGTGGTTAGAGAGAGATTTCTTGATGTTGAAAGTAAAGACCATATTGTCCTTCGTATATAGGGTGACCTATTCAAACAAAAATTATTGATTCCGATGCTCAAATGGAACAACTTTCGTAGAGGAACAAAATTACATCACCGTACTATTTGACTGATTATTATTATTTTTTGCAAAGGATGTCGTATTTGATACCCTGTATAAGGTAGGTAGTTGGCTCGTGATCAATAGTTACAGCAACTCCTGTTATTCTTTGATGAATTTCCTTGATGATTCCTCCATATTTATTGATGGAACTCCCAGTCTAGAAAAAATGTCTAAAGACAACGAGATGACCTGTACTATGACATTAAGCATACTTAATAGTGTTTGGTGGTGTTAACAGGTGTCGTGCAGCACGCGCCACAACATCCGTCTATTAGCAGACATCATCTACTCCGTGGCCTTCAGCGTCAAACCGCCAGGTATATCTTACTTTTACATTTAGGTTGGCTAGTTGACTCCAATACCAATAACTCATAGCAGCCGAAATAGAGTAGGACCACACCCACTCTTTCCTCTAAAAATACACAAATCTATCCCTGAAAATCAAACTATAGGCTGAGCGCTTTACTCAGTCAGTGTCTGAGGTATGGGAGCGGCGATTTTGACATTTATGACGTGACAGAGCATACAAATCTGAAGTTTGACATTTGACGTAACAAAAACACCTCTCTCGAGCCGCTCCTGTACCGAGTTAAGAATTCTCTTTGAAATCAATAAATTGTTCAATTGATTGGGCGAAAAAGTGTCTTCATAGCTTGTCAACATTTCGACAACTCATAAAATGTGTGTCAATTCACTGGTGGTCTCAACTAGCCTTATATTGTGTGTATTCAAAAACCATATTCGTTCGTTCGTTCGTTCGTTTCAGCCGAAAGACGTCCACTGCTGTACAAAGGCCGCCCCCAAGGATTTCCACAAAGACCGGTCCTGCGCCGCTCGCATCCAGGCACCTCCCGCGACCTTCACCAGTCACCGAGTTTCCCTGCGTGATCGAATCAGAAATGAGGAGATCCGTAGGAGAGCCAAAGTGACTGATACAGCCCGCAGAATCGCTAAAATCAAGTGGCAGTGGGCGGGGCACATAGCTCGTAGAGCTGATGGCCGCTGGGGCAGGAAAGTTCCTGAGTGCTGACCACGAATCGAAAGACGTGGCGTGGGCAGGCCTCCCACTAGATGGACCTACGAAACACCATATTGTAATGTTCCAATGTTTCATCCCACAGGCAGCAAGGAGCCCCTACTAGAACAACTAGTCCCCGCGTCGTACCTAGCTCTAGAGGAATGCGTGACAAGTCTCGCTCAAGAGCTGAAGGAACCCGTACTGCGTCATCACGACTACAAGCGGCTGGTGAGTGACGTCATCATCATCGTCATTGCTAGTGGCAGTCCATGCCGAACGAGAGCCATAAATCATTTAATCGTTGCCGCTGTCTTCTTGGGGTCGTCGGTCTTTCTAGCAAGTATGGTTTGAACTATACTTTGATATTAAGTAGGTATCGATACTTAGGATAACAAAACTCGAAGTATCGAGCATTGTACTCAGTAGAGTACACGTCACTACTATCCAATTAAGGGTGGATTCGTCCAAACAAGAGTAAATATTAATTTAAAAAATAAATCGTCACATTCGACATTTTGACATATTTCCCATACTGAAACTGTCATTGTGCCAGTTATACCAGGAGTTATTCTCGAATAAAAGCTTGGTCGAATCGGGCCTAACTCACTTATGTAGCAAGTTTTCCATTTGTTTGGTGAACGCGTCTAGAAAATATTAGGGCAATTGAAGCTGTCAATAAAATATTAGTGCTACCGCTACTGTCATATTTCAACATCAAATTTTTGACTTAGCCGTTCATATAACCTGCTTTCCTCTTGGTTGCAGGTGAGCCAGTACATGCAGTCCAAGAACCTGCGCGGCTTCCGCGACGAGGCCGAGCTGCACCAAGCGACCATGTTTCTGCACGAGAACGGTAAGCGTAACATAAAAAAAAAGTTACAAAATCAAGACCGAATGTTCCTCGTAAAGAACTATATTTACAGCTCTTTGTTGCGACGACATTTGTTGAAGATACTCGTATTTATTATAGATTTGCGGTCTGAAATCTCACCAGAACATCACTTCACTAAAAAAACAAAGTTCAAAAGAAGGCTGAGCGAAGTGATTTTCGAATTAAGACTGATATTACGTTGTTGAGGATAGTTAAGAACTATTCAGCCGACATCCCATTCTACAGTAAGGATCGCCCGTCGCTCCGCGTTCGTTTAAAGATCACAAGAAAACTTTTGTAACTTAAAAACTTAACGCACGTGCGTGACGTTTCTTTATTCTTTTACTCAGAACCGATGTTGGTAATCCCCACGTGCGATATTGCATTAACCACGTCTGTTACAGGCGTGCTACTGCACTACGACGACGCAACCCTCANAACACTCGAGGAGCTATACTGCCTGCGGCCGCAGTGGCTGTGCGACCTGTTGTAGTTGCACGCCCGTTGCAGGCCGGTTGGAAGCCGGTAGAAGCCGGTGCACGATTGTTGCATGCCGGTTGCACCATGTCAGCGGTACGAATGAACATGCATCATAGGGTTTGCTTCATTGTACATTTCTGATGATGTTTCAGATAGTATTTTATGTATGTACTTATATGTTGCGTGCATGGTAAAAAGTTTATCTCTAACACAATCTTACTACGAATACTTCGCAAGGCCTAAGCTGAACTTTGCATTTGTGTGAGTGCACATGGATAGTGTAGGTGTGACAGCAGTGACAGTTTATTTTACCGTTTTTTCGTTTGAGTCCAAGTCCGCCCCACGTCTGTCACACTTCGCTCTTGTACTGGCAGCAGCGTGACGTCTTTAATTTATTTTTAATTTTTTGTCTGATTCTACTTTTGGTGATCACTCACTCAAATACAAAGCTTAGCTTACGCCTCGAGAACTGTAAAAATGTGATTTCCGAAAGTAACGAATGTGATCCTCTACATAATTTTGTAATATGAAGAGAGCAAAAATGAAAAAATGGCTGTGATATACGGACGGACAGATGGACAGACAGACATGACGAGTCTATAAGGGTTCCGTTTTTTGCCATTTGGCTACGGAACCCTAAAAACCGTATTGCGTTGCATTTGTTCGAAAGTGACGTCTTTGTTTTTTTGTTTATTAATTTCTTTTTAAATCCTGTCCTTGACAGAAAGCCTATGTGTTCCCCAGGCATAATGCGCACCGAGGACTTAGCCCACGTGTTCAAGGCGAGCCCACTGCTGGGCGGCGGCGACGAGGCGTGCGGGCTGGGCGCGTCGCTGCTCAACAAGTTCGAGCTCGCGCTCAGCTGGGACGCGCGCGTGCTGCTGCTGCCGCCGCTGCTGCCGTCCAACCCGCCCGCCACGCCGCAGGTCAGTCCACTGCTGGGCTCAGCTGGACGCTGCTGCTGCTGCCGTCCAACCCGCCCGCCACGCCGCAGGTCAGTCCCACGCCGCAGGTCAGTCCACTGCTGGGCTCAGCTGGGACGCTAGTGCTGCTGCTGCCGCCGCTGCTGCCGTCCGACCCGCCCGCCACGCCGCAGGTCAGTCCCACGCCGCAGGTCAGTCCACTGCTGGGCTCAGCTGGGACGCGCGCGTGCTGCTGCTGCCGCCGCTGCTGCCGTCCAACCCGCCCGCCACGCCGCAGGTCAGTCCCACTGCTGGGCTCAGCTGGGATGCGCGCGTGCTGCTGCTGCCGCCGCTGCTGCCGCCGCTGCTGCCGTCCAACCCACCCGCCACGCCGCAGGTCAGTCCCACGCCGCAGGTCAGTCCACTGCTGGGCTCAGCTGGGATGCGCGCGTGCTGCTGCTGCCGCCGCTGCTGCCGTCCAACCCACCCGCCACGCCGCAGGTCAGTCCCACGCCGCAGGTCAGTCCACTGCTGGGCTCAGCTGGACGCTAGTGCTGCCGCAGGTCAGTCCACTGCTGGGTGCCAGCAGCAAAAGTCACAATGACTTCTGCAGAAGAGAACAGTGCGGGCCATTTATAACCTTGGACCCAGATTTTTCTTGAGAGAATTCTTTAAGGAGATTAAACTTTTCAATAAATTACCACAAACTTTTGTAGAATTGCCCATTCATAAGATAATGCTAGAAATTGGCGTCTTTTTTTTCGCGCGGCCATCGACTAAACCTTATTTTTTATTACAAAATGGTGTAATAAACCAAACTTACAATGACATGTATACCTCTAAACTCAGTCTGAACTGAGTTACGAGCATTAGAAGTTTGATGATTTTACATACTAGATTTCCTTTTTGCGCGCAAGTTTTGTAAGAAATTGCAACAAAATAGTGACATTGTATGTGTAACAAACAATACCATCCATTATAGGCTCCAGCCATCAGTGTGGAGCAGAATCAGCGCAATAAAAAAATACGGCACTATACCCATATCGATACATATTACTCAATGTACTTACTAGACTGTACCTATAAATGTGCCTGCAGTTTATTTGTGTAATTATGCGTTGCCTTGCTTGCCGTTAAAATAGAAGTACATATGAAGACGTCAAAAACGAAGACCACCTAGAGCGCACGATCGTGCGTTCACAATTTGAATTGAAATCACGTCACAAGCGTAACACTTTATTTTATTTTTTTATTTTTTTTAAAAAGATTATTAGTAATTTATTATTACACAAATTACTAATACTCCCGTTAGCCCCTCGTACTAAGCTAAATATGCTTGTGTCACGAGTGAGCTCACCACAATAGTCGAGCGGCGGCGGGGACCGAACCCGCGTTCCCCGGATCACGAGTCGGCCAGTCCGACCCCTTCACCGTTCGGCTATCGTGACTTTCCTGGTGTTTCAGCTAGCGCTGCGGTCTCGCGGGCGCGGCACGCCGGGCCGCGTGTGGCCGGCGGCGCCGCAGCTTACGCCGCTTCCAGACACGCGAGGCGCCGACTCGCCTACCCTCGTCTGTGAGTATGATAAGACATAGACCGTTTTAACATTGAGGGCACCAGACCACGTGGTAGACCACCAATGAGATGGACGGACCAGATCAAGGCCGCAACTAAGTGCTCGGTTAGCGAAAGTACCCGGAAAGCTGCAGTCCGCGAGGAATGGCGCCGTATTACGAGGAACATCACTCTGAATCGTGATTCAAAATGATGACCACGACCACTCTGACAAGAGTGTACCGACTGAGAAGAAGACCGTTTTAACAAACGATGAAGAATAATAAAAAGGGGTAGCGTAATTCGGTAGTGATAAGTTAATGAGAATTAATATTTACGTTTAATAATTAACTTTTTTAAAAAATAAAACCGACTTCAAATGCGTGAACACAAAAATAAACTAAAAATTGAAAATATTGCGTATAAAAAAGTTCATCCCCAATTTTCCACCCTTGGGGGTGAAATATTTTCTTCAAATTCGCATGAAACCACCCTTTTGATAATACCTATTCAACAAAAAAATAATCGTTCAAATTGATTTATAATCGGCGGAGATATTGCGTATAAAAAAGTTCATCCCCAATTTTCCACCCTTGGGGGTTGTTTTTTCTATTATTAAATTTAAATGGGACCACCCTTGAGGTATTACCTATACGCCGAAAAAAGATTTGTTCAAATCGGTTCATAATTGGCGGAGTTATCGCGTAACAAACATAGAAAAAAAAAACACTCCGAGGAGAGACGACCTGCTGCCGCCGCCGCCGAGGGAGACCGAGCCGGATGACGAGCTGTACCATTATGTCAGGTGAGCTACCGAGGATGCAGGGTGAGCTTGAGCTTAGGCATATGTAGGTGATGCCTCCGAGTAGAGACGACCTGCTGCCGCCGCCGCCGAGGGAGACCGAGCCGGATGACGAGCTGTATCATTACGTCAGGTGAGCACTGAGCTACTAAGGTTGCAGGTTGATATGTTAGATGAGCTACCCAAGTTGCTGGGTGAGTTAGAGCTGACGCCTGTGTGAGCTGCCTGCGAGGAGAGACGACGTGCTGCCGCCGCCGCCGAGGGAGACCGAGCCGGATGACGAGCTGTATCACTACGTCAGGTGAACTTTAACTTCGAACTCCTATGTTTTTCTGCTTAATTTCCTTTGCGGGTCCAATGACAGTTCAACTTTTCCTCGGGGCAAACTTGACCTTCACTGGTTGGGTTTTTATTGAAGGCGAAGCTGTAGATTCCGTCATGGCTAATCAAAAGTTGCAACGATGGGAACGAGAGAATAGTGACATTACGTCAGGAGAGCTACCGAGGTTGCAAATGCAGGGTGAGTTAGAGATGGCTCCGAGGAGAGACGACTTGCTGCCGCCGCCGCCGAGGGAGACCGAGCCGGATGACGAGCTGTATCATTACGTCAGGTGAACCTTAACTTCGATCTCCTATGTTCTTCTGATCAATTTTTTAGCGGGTTCAATGGCAGTTCAAATTTCAACTTTCCTCCGGGACGAACTTGATCTT
>NW_021135944.1:0-2253 GCF_004193835.3 Ostrinia furnacalis | reverse complement strand
TTGTCGCTGTTGTAGTTGGTATCTTTGGTTTAATTTCTGTTTCGAAGATATGTCGTATATCATCGTTCATTTCTGATACACTACGAATGCGAAATTGTTTCCACACCTCCGCTGGCGTGTCTGGGAATTCGTCGTGATGTATTAACCTGAGCCTTGTTTCTACTCCAGGTCTTACTCCTACATTACATAAATGTTTTTCGCTGCAATCAATGTACACTAGATTCCAATTATTTCGAATAATGTATTCCTCCAGTGGTCTCTTTAACGATAACTTTAGTAATTCTCTTTTTAGACTTGTTACTAAAACAGAGTCAAGTTCGATTCGTTGACTTTCTTTTTCATATTCTATCGTGATTCTGAATCTGCTAGGCTTTGTTGTTTCAAGTAAATGCTGCCTATATTCTTTCACTAAGCCTGCCCAATTTGATTTAACCGGCAATGCTACTGCATAATGTCTACATAATTCCTCAATATTAAATAATAACTTTTCGTAAGTTTCTGCTGTTATCAGATTTCGCCATTGTTTGGCTTTTTCTAGTGCCAATGTAGCATTCATTATTTCTGGGGAATCATCTACAAATTTTCCCGCTTGTTTTGCAATTTGCATTTCTCTTTTATCTACTACTGCTTCCATTTCTCTAACATCTGCCATAGGGATTTGAACTCGCATTATCTCTCCTGGCTTAATATTAGGTGTGGCTACTTCTATGACTCTTTTAAAGAGCTCCTGTTTTAATTCTTTGCTCAGTTCCTTGGCTTTTTGGGTTTCTTTTACCATTATTTTTGTATAAACTTCTGTTATGAAGAGATCCTCTAAATGTTGTAGTATTTGCGTAATACTTCTGGATTCGTAGAAAGACTGTAGTAGATTTTTTGATGCATGTATTTCATCCCACTAAACCATTTTTATCGTGGTTTTCTCCCCTGGTCTGATACCAAAAGCAGTAATATGAGCATTGTCATCATTCAGATTGATGACCGCTTGCCCCGTAATGGCTGCATAACTTTTTATTGATTTGAAGTGTTGAATTTTTTCTAATTCTTGACATAAATCCTTAACCTGCACTTTTGTAAGTTTAATTCTCCATGACTTCGCATATGCCGTAGATTGAGCCATTTCATCTAGATAATCGTTTGTCTGTCCTTTCCATAACGATCTTACCTGAGGATCTTTTATTAGTGTCCAAGGCTGTTTCACTTCCCTTGCATTAACACGTGGTGTTTTCACCTCTATTTGATAATCGTCAGCTGTCGTAGCTTGAGCGATCTCGGCTAGATAATCGTTTATCTGCCCTTTCCATGATAATTTTACTTGAGAATCTACCTGGCTATGCTCGTATAGTTCACAGATGCGATTCATAATTCTCCAATATTCATTCTTTAGAAGGTCTCGTACCCCCAATGTTTCTTTTATTATTTCATTAATTTTTATTAACTCAGGAGAATTTATATGTAACAGCTTTATTTCATCAATCGTTGATGAAGTTTCCACGATCTCTGTTGAGCTAAGATATTCCTTTATCTCATTAGGACTGGATTCCTTTCCACAGTCTGTTCGATCTCAACATATTTATGAAGTTTTTGTGAGGTTCATCCAATAATCCTCTATTTCTCAGTCGTTCCTGTTGAACTTGCTGATCTCGAGCTGCTACTTTCTGCCATTCAGCATATTGCTGAGCCTTTTTATAGTCATGCGTGACCATATTAATTCGATTTGGTTGCTGATTCTTTTGATTCTCAGTCAACTGTCGTTTTAACTCTTGATTTTCCATCATGATCTTTTGAACTTCAGTATTGTTCAAAATACTTGAGGAGTTCCCTTGTCTCCCTCGGTTGTTTGGGCAAGCTCGTCTGGTGTGACCTCCTTGGCTGCAGTAATAACACCTGCTCTTTTTGAAACAATCTCTTTCCAAGTGTCCGTTCCTACCGCAATAGTTGCAATATATTGTTCTGCTATCTTTGTTCGTGTTGTCGAATCTCCTGAAATTAGAATTTTGGTCACCCCAATTACCCCTCTGTTCTCTATCATTACGTGTGTTAAAATTGTTTCTATTATTATTTCTATTATCTCGTTGAAAATTAGATTGTATATTATTATTTCTATCTTGTCTAGGTGTAAATGGTTTCATTAATGCTTGTGTTCTATGTATAAATTGTTCTATTTTTGGTGCTGTTTGCTTCTCTTCCTCTACGGCGAAGATTCGTTCTGATCGCCTGTATACTTGTTCTGCTAACATAGCTAATTCGATTGCT
>NW_021135943.1:0-538 GCF_004193835.3 Ostrinia furnacalis | reverse complement strand
TATTGCAAAATTCCCACGGGAACGGGAGTTAGCGGGGAAAAAAAATTGTATGAAAAAATCTGAACCGCGTAAGATAGATGAAGGGGGGGTAAAACGAGATCCACGCGTACGAAGTCGCGGGCGGCCGCTAGTTTGAAATATTATTGGTAGTTGCTTTTAACGTTATGTGATTACTGATATTATTCAACTAAGGTTGGGGATGGAAGATAAGGATAAAAAATATTGAATAGACGTTCATAATAAAGTTTAAATATCCCTCTATCCCTATTTCACTATCCCTGTTAGGGGGTCCATTAATTACGTGAGACAATTTTGGCTATTTTTCAACCCCCCCGCCCTCCTTGGTGAGATTTTATGAGATTTTGCCAGACCTCCCCCCCTCCCCCACCCCCTAATCTCACGTGAGATTTTCCAAAATGCCTATTTGCAATGTAAATAAGAAAATCCATGCTTCGAAAATATTAGATTTTATAAAAAAAAACCGACCTGCGTAAAAAAATTAAGTGAAATGATAAAACAAAACAATTTAGGCCCAGTT
>NW_021135942.1:0-1032 GCF_004193835.3 Ostrinia furnacalis | reverse complement strand
AAAATAAGTTTTTTTTTAAATCGAATTCGCACTTGAATTTTTTATCGTGGTTTGTACTTTTGTTGAACTTTGACGGCTCGTAACTAGTTATTGAATCATTATCTAGATCTGAAATTTATTTTATTTGACTACAGGTTTATTCGATATTAGTATCAAATAAAAAAATCGGTTAAAAAGATGCGAGAAAAAAAATTTAAGCAGTTTTTAGGTCAAATTTCGGAAAAATCTGAAAAAAGTATAAAAATTGACATATCTCCGAAACTATAAAACTTTAGTCATAGAAAGTAGGGTTCAATAATTAGCAAATGACCTCCTCTATACGCGTATTAGCTATGGCGGGTTCAGTTCCAGTCACCCTGTATAGTGATAATAACAAAACAACTACATTAAGTATATTAACTTATCTATAAATGTTAAGGTTATAAGTTTTATACTTTATTAAAAGTCATATAGGAGTAGTGTAGTATGAAAAAATTGAAAATTTTAATTTCTCCTAAAATAAAGCATAAAGTGACTGGCCCTTTTAGACATAACATAATTAATTAATAAACTATAATTTACACTAATAAAGAATTCAAAAGCATCTTAACCCGGCGTCAATGACGCTGGGTCATATTGACCCGAGGCATTTTCAAACGTTCATAACTTTTTTTTGCGTCCCTTTTGTGGTTTGAGCGTTCGTATAGCTGGAGATACAACCTCCCTAAGTCAATTCCGTTAGTTAACTCAGTGTGACTCCGCTTGAGTAGCGAGATACATAGGCTTCAAATCAAAACGGGTCATTATGACCCGGCGTCATAGGTGGCGCGGTGATTTTGTGACTTACTTTTATTCGCTTATTTTGTGTTTAGTGCTAGCTTATGTTGTTCTTTTTTAAGTTTTAGTCAAAATGTCTTTGTAAAACGGCCCAGCAAGAATGAAGCGTTGCTGGAAGAGTCGGATTCCGAGATTGAAGAATTTCAGGCTGTAATAGCCAGAACTTAGAAATGGCAACAAATGTGAAAAATATGCAAGTAATGTGTACTCAGTCTT
>NW_021135940.1:0-1074 GCF_004193835.3 Ostrinia furnacalis | reverse complement strand
CCGCGATACGCTCTTATTACTACTCGCGTAAGGTTGACATTTCAAGTAACAGAAGGTAGACGCGTATCCATAGCGAGTTTTTCACCATAAGTATTTGGTTTAATTATGTACTAACATAGCGATTGTATGTAGTAGGTACCTAGATAATCGACATACCTAAATATTAAACAAGCTTATTTCACGTAATTACGTAAATTCTATTTACACTTATTTACCTCTCTTAAAAATAACACTGGGTGATTAAATTTTATCAAAATTACAAACTAAACATGCATTGTCAAAAGTTACATAAAAACATAAAGTTATTATTCCTTCCTTCCAAAAACGGTTCTGTTTGACGTGACGGTGACGGCATCACGCATCTCTTTTTATTACACCAATTTGCTGCTAGTGACATCTCGCTCGCTCAGTCATTTGTTGCTCTATTCTAGCTAGGTAGGTGTAATAAAAAACCTAAACTTTATGCATGCATAAATACAATGAAATAAAAACTTATCTTAACAAAACACACGTCATAGGTATTAAAAAACCATTTTATAGCCGATATTCAATTAATTTAGTTTCGTATCGCTGAGTATTGCAATTTGTGGGTTCGATTGCTATAATTATTTGCATGTAACATTTTTGGAACTTTACATACTGTTCACGACGACTACGAATTCTTCCCGCAGAACCCTAATAAACATAAAGAAACCGCAGCAAATACATAATATACGCACTTATTATAGCTATCTGGGGGCACGGCAGTGCCCCCACCAAGTCGAGCAAAAAAGCGGCACGGCCGTACCATCCTTTTCTCGAAGCAATTCAGGCCATTTTCGACCGCCTGTAACTTCGTTGTGGATAAAACTAGAAGGCTGAATTTTCATTAGCTATGCAGGCATTGTAAAGACTAAAGTCAGCGATACGCTCTTATTACTACTCCCGTAAGGTTGAAATTTCAAGTAACAGAAGGTAGACGCGTATCCATAGCGAGTTTTTCACCATACGCCTTAATTTTAAGTAAGTATTTGGTTTAAATATGTACTAACATAGCGATTGTAGTAGGTACCTAGATAATCGATATGTTACAGG
>NW_021135939.1:0-144378 GCF_004193835.3 Ostrinia furnacalis | reverse complement strand
TCATGAAAAATAAAATCTACCATTTGTAAAACGTGCCTTTCACTATCGTTCTTACCACAAAACTGCAATATTCAACAAAAACACAGCTTGTTTTATTTTCTACAAACTAAATGCAAAATGGTAGGGTATTTTTGCTATACATGAAAATTGCGTATGTTTTTCTGTGCTATGAAATATGCAGGGAAAATGAGGCTGGGTACAATGACGGAATTCTGGTCAGATAAACGTACAGGGCGATTTTTTTTTAGTAGTATGAAGCTTTGCTATGAAACATTAGGGTGGCTATAAAACATCTATCATTGAACATCATGTTTACACGTTACATACGTGTCTCAATCGTTTGTACATAAGGTATATCAATTTAATTGAAAAAATGTAAGCTAATATGATTATGTAGGTACTGGCTTAGTGGAATTATGTGGCCATGTAGAATAAATATTGTTAACTGGTTGAAATTGAATGTTCCGATATCCCAAAATTAGGTAAATATAATTTGTTAAAATTCACTGTGGGTCTGATGACTGTTTATAACTATCTTTGTGACTAAACTATTAGTGGTAGAGCTTTTTTTATGCATAACAACGCAGATATTTGACCGAAATCGCACCTGGCGTTAAGTGAGATGCAGTCTTGGATGGTACATTATTATTATCTGCCCTGTAAGTGCCAATTCACTCTCGCCTTGAAAAGGCTGCTAATTAGAATTAGAATGTATTTCCATCACGAACATGATACTCCCATGCCAATCCCATGGTCACACTAAACATGTTCATATTTTATAAGCCAGTGCCCATTGTATGAATATTTTGGTTCTTTAGTATTTTGCTTGCACACTCCGATAAAATGGTACAATAAAGAGCGTGACGCAACCGTTTAATAAGCCAATGGAGGGTAGTGCTTGAATTTTGAGATTGAACGTGAATATTTTTTGCGAGTTTGCCACTTTAATTTGGCTAGACTTAAGAGGGAAAGTTTTAGTATATTAAATTGGATGGAGCAGTTTCAGAATGTAAGGCAGCGTTTCCACTAATGATGCGTGAGGAACTGAGGATGTGTATACTGGTACACAGGGCCGCCTTTATCTTGGGATGCTTAGATGATCAAGGGTGCCCTTTTTCTTTCGTATAACTATCAGTATTCACAGGTTATTGTTTATATACTTTTCGGTAAGCAGGCAACTTCAATCGTGAGTACGTGCCCAGAGTGCCCAGTTTAAAGGAGGAGCTTGGTTATGCAATCCATTGCTTCCGAAAGATGTAGCAAGTTTTTCTGAGTTAAATAAAGAACTTGAACGGACGATGCATAACGTGTAAAGTGGCGTGTAACAGAATGGTGAAAGTTACGTGTTAGGCTCTTTTTAGTACTGTATGTACATGTCTCGTAGCTCGCAACACCGCCTAGTACGCATAGCATACATTATACATTACTCGCACAAATTCCTTGCTCGCATAGTACCATTAACCTTTCGTGGTTGTCTATCATAAATCACGTCTATCTATTTGTACTTATCTAGAAATTTATATCCCGGAATGTACGAAAAAGCCTTACAAAACGAAGTAAGAGCACGAAAAGAATCCATGCAAAGCCAGGGTCACTCACTAGTGGAGTATAAGTAGCATAGCCATCCGATATCCACGTCCATATTACTTTACATGACTAAATCGAAAAAAATCCCATGTTACGCCAAAGGGCTTTTGTTTGCCACATAAAAGAGGATATGTAGGATGCGTAGTCTGCCATGCCACAGAAAATAAGGAAGAGATAACCCATTGCTCAAAAGAAAAATACAAATATTGCCTTTATATGCCCGTATTCACAAGCATTACTATGAGGTCTAGCAGTGCGCGTGCACGCACAGGGTGACACGCGAACCACTCACAGAGCTCTATTCAACGCTGTGCTTTCGATTTGCTGCTTCACTTAAGCAAGTATTGTTTGTGATTACGGGCGTAAGCACTGTAGTGAAACTTTTTTTTCCACAACGAGGAAGCTCTTGGCATGTATCTCACCTGGTGACGATCAGGCCGAAAGTGGAAGCGAGCTTCACCCGGAATCCTCAACCACGGCGGAACTGGCAATCTTACCTCTAACTGCTAAACGCTACCTACATCATTAAAAAAGTTTAAGCTCAAATACAAACGGCTATTAGTTAAAAAGCAAACTCATTATTTTTTAAGGGGAGCTGAGTGGTCCTGTTGGCTGATGATTATTATAGTTTTTGCAACTCACGAAGCTCGAAGGCGAGTGAGCTTTACTTGTGTGTGTACGTGTACAATGTACATGCATATAACGATAGTGTAATGTTTATCAAAACTTGAAAAACCAACAGTAGCGAGTCACCACACATGTAAAGCTCACTCGCCTTCGTGAATCGCAACAACTATAGAGTTAAATACGTAAACATTGTGTACTGGCTGGTCTCTAGGCTACACAGTGGGATGTGTAGTCAACCAGGCTGTTCTATATTTACGTCACGAACGATATAAAAGTACTTTCCTTTGCCCTTCAAGCTCAGAGCGTTGGGACTTCGAAAGTTTTGAATCGAGAAAAAAGACTTTATTTGGTAGTTAGTAGATATAATATGTTATTCGCGGTCTGCTTGTGTGAGGGTATTTGCTAATTTTGTTTTTAGTTGTTACAAAAGTATACTTAAAAGAAGGAACCCGCGCTACTAAGGGTGGGTGGCACCATCTTACTTAGACTGTAACAAACGTCAAAAATCTGTCATACTCCATACAAGAACCCTGCGCTACTAAGGGTGGGTTGCACCACCTAATTTTGACGGTAACGTCAGATAACAGGTGATTTTTGTATGGAGTTTGACAGATTTTTGACGTTTGTCACAGTTAAAGTAAGATGGTGCAACCCAGCCTAAGTAGTGACGTAAACAGAGTGTACAAATTCCGATTTTAATGAATTAACTTTTAAAATAAAATTAAAGAAATTAAATCACAAGCTGCACTAAAGTTATATTAGGAATATTATAAACTCACACTTTATCTGAACAGATTTCGAGAGCCATTTTAAAATCAAAATCAAAAATCAAAATCAAAAGTATTTATTCAGTTTAGACCACAAGTGGCACTTATGAACGTCTACCCGTGCGTTTACCCGAATATCAAACTCTACGAGTATGATAATGGTCAGTCATTTGTTTTTGACGATATTTTAAATAAACTATAAAGCAAACTATAAACACTCACTTTATTTTGGACAATCGTAGCTTTAGTTAATAGGCCAGTAGAATTAAACACAAAAATTGATTAAATCGGAAATAATTCCTACAAAAGATTTTTTTGCTTTAATGGCTTCATTGGTTGCCCATTAAGACTCTCCTAAGTTTTCGACTTCGACGGAGTTGTGCTTAAGTGGTGGGGGCCCCCGAAAGGGGCGTTTTTTCGGTTTTCCGGTTATACCGCGTAAAGGATTTACCCTATCGAAAAGTGGTCTTCATGACGGTTAAAGGGCACTTAATCCTGCATTAAATAAGACCAAATTCATATGTTTTGGACAAACCGTTCTCGCGCTAAAGTTCGGCAAAGTAGAAAATATACGTATAATTAATGACCCTCTCCACGTCCAATGGCTTGTTACCCACATGCTTCCAAGCCTTGTAAAGGGTCGCCTTAACCAGTGTAACCCTAACAAGGCTCACGAGTTTGATTCGCTTATCCTTGTTCGTCCCAGCCGTTCCTTAACTGCGGTTGCTGCACCTCTTCCTGGCACTCTCCTGAACGACTCTGTGTTACCTAATGTGGCTGCCCCTCTTCCTTGTACCCTCCTGTACGATTTCATTGCTTAGCCATATGCCTGGTCCAAGGTTCGACGCCACAAAATCAACTTCGTACGAGTGAAAATAGTTTAAATACTATTTCCCGTGCTTGCAACATTTTTCTTTACTGCTTCGCCTCTATTAGTCGTAGAGTGATTGTATATATCCTATAGCCTTCCTCAATGTATGAGCTATTCAACACAAAAATAATGATTTCAATCAAACTAGTAATTCTTAAGATTAGCGCGTTCAAACAAACAAACAAAAAACTCTTTAGCGTTTTAATATGAACTTGTTGTTGTTGATTTTTGGCGTCGAACCTTAGACCAGGCATACGGCTAGGCAACGTAGTCATGCAGGAGGATACAAGGAAGAGGGG
Organism: Ostrinia furnacalis; assembly: GCF_004193835.3. NCBI lineage: Eukaryota > Metazoa > Arthropoda > Insecta > Lepidoptera > Crambidae > Ostrinia > Ostrinia furnacalis. The sequence continues at coordinate 140,227 of NW_021135939.1, read as the reverse complement.
CAGCCACAGTAGGTAACACAGAGTCGTTCAGGTGAGTGCCAGGAAGAGGTGCAGCAACCGCAGTTAAGGAACGGCTGGGACGAACAAGGATAGGCGCATCAAGCTCGTAAGCCTTGATAGGGTTACACTAGTTGAGGTGGCCCTTTTCAAGACTTGGAAGCCTGTGGGTAACAAACCATTGGACGTGGAGAGGGTCATTAATTATACATATATTTTCTACTTTGCCGAACTTTAGCGCGAGAACGGTTTGTCCAAAACATATGAATTTGGTCTTATTCAATGCAGGATTAAGTGCCCTTCAACCGTCATGAAGACCACTTTTCGATAGGGTAAGTCCTTTACGCAGTATAACCGGAAAACCGAAAAAATGCCCCTTTCGGGGGCCCCCACCACTTAAGCACAACTCCGTCGAAGTCGAAAACTTAGGAGAGTCTTAATGGGCAACCAATGAAGCCATTGAAACAATAAAATCTTTTGTAGGAATTATTTCCGATTTAAAAGCTAATTCTACTGGACTTTAAGCCAAAGTTTTGATTACGTGAAATGCTTATTGCTTTTAGCAATAACTGTTAACAAGGCAAATGCAACATAAATAATTTCTAACATCAGCCTCAAAATTACACTAATGCCAGCCACTGGCCATAAGCACACTTGAAGCTTTTACGCCATTCAAATTGCCATTTCCGTCCGCCAAAAGCTTGGTAACATTTAAAAACAAACGTTGGTAATTGCTATTAAAACTCACGGAACCCCTTCAATGATTTTGAGCTTTATTTTTCGTTCGTCATACAGCAGCTTTATGTGTTTCGCTATAAAGGCTTTTCGATGGCTCCTACGTATAAGGGCGAAACTGCCGCTTACGCCTTTTTCCAATTATTTAAGCAATGATTTCACTTTGCTCTAATCTATAACATCAGTAAGAAAAAAAAATTTTTTTTCCATTAGATACAAAATAAAATTTTAGGCAAATAGGCGTATGTGCAAAACTACGCCACGTATAAAGCCCAATCATACGATTCGTCAATCTATACGAGTAGTTGCTTACATAAACATATATTTTTTATAATCCAAATCTTAAATAAAGCCATGAAAATATTTAGCAAATTGTTTTATTTATAAATTATGACACATTATATAGTTATTTAATTTTTAGCGTTAAGAGTCGCATCTCAAACTAATTTGAAAATTATAAATAACTTGAAAAAATCGAACTGCCTAAGGCATCGTGGGTTCAATTCCCGCCTTAGGCAATTCGATTTTTTCAAGTTATTTATATTTTTTAAAAATATGACACATTATGTTAAAAGACCTAACTAAATCTCGAGCACAGTATATGGGCGTATTTGCGTTAAAACGTAAAACGGTACATTAAACGACTTTTTCTAACTGATTTATTATTGATATAGCACATGATAACAATTAAAATAATTACATGCATAGATAAAGAGAGTAATCGCTTAAAATATTATATTTACGTTGTCATTTAAGTCTCTTTACGTTGAACAATATACATGAAATTATAGAAATATGCCGACGTAAAAGGGCAATGCGTAAAATCTCAAAATATATAAGAAAAATATAAAAATTGATAACAGCAGTAGCAAAAGCATTACATGTTAAGGCTAAATGTGAAATTTCATTAAATTCGTTTTAGTAGGTCAGAAGATATGACCCAAAAATATGGTTCTGGCCACTAAAATGGCTCTCCTGTAAAATTTACTTTTTTCACTTACGCCAGTATACGTAGGAGCCATCGTTTTGTTGATGTTAATGTGTTTCTTTCTTTAAGCGCGACGCACACTGTCGACATCATAGAGAGATGCCAACTAATGCGCTGAGTTCGAAACTCAGTGTCGCATTAGAAATTCACACACACACAAAGTAATCAAATTATGTGCTTATTATTATCCACTGCGGTATCAGTACTCAACTTTCGAATAATCTTTAGTACTACGCAAGCAATGTATGAGCAATGTGTTCTGTTTTTGGGCATATTGCTGCGACAACGGCCCCGCCCCTTTGTCACATCTCCCTTTAGTTTCTGTGATCTGTGGTCCACATAAGTTTGAAATTAACGGCTGTCTGTGGCAAACATAATATTTTTAGTAGCCAACATAAAAATAATGATAAAGTACGGGAGTATCATTACATTAGAAAATGTGTCATTCTCCTTGTATTTTTCACATCCTTATTATCAGTGCTATTCAAAACTGTTTATTTTAATATGGTGGATGTGGAAATGTTTATTTAATCCTTTTAATTTACAGTTATTTTTTTCTATTCATGCCTTTTGAATTACAATGTCTCTTGATTTTCCTCCAGAATAGTCTTGCGAATTAATTTTTAAAATTCTTTGTTTGTTTGAAGACAGGTTCGCTTAATTTATTTATGACGATGTTATTCGACCACGGGTAAAGAAAATTATAATAAAAACACTTTCAAATGTGCATCGTGTGCGCGGACCCTTATTAAAATATACGCACCTATTTCAGTCGGTTTGTTGTTATTACGAAACTTTCATGTTTTACCTTCAAAAGGCCGTTGACTAAGTTATATACTGCTGTATTAAAATACCCGTATCCTTAGGGTAATATACTTTGAAGTTGTTGAGATATTAAAATTAATAAGGTAATGGCTATTAAGGGAGAGTCCGCTAATTTGGACCAGTTTTTTTCAATCCCATTTTAAACATAGTTTTCTTTTGTTTTTGCTAATGTCCATGGTATATAATAAAAGATACATTATTCAACTTACTATTTCATAAGTATTAATTAACATGATTGTTGTATATTTAACACAAATCAACAAAGTACGAGTTCAGAGCTTCGGTCCAATTTAGCCAACCGGTTGGATAATTTGTACCACAGGGTTACTAAATTGAATGTCAATAAATTTCATGCCTATAAAAAAACTACGGCAAAATATTATACGATACATTCTTAACAAATTAGGAAACGAAAAGGAACAGTAGTTAATAACATAGACAATCGATATTGTTTTACACGTTATCACGATTTTGAGTACAAGTTTTGTAATTCCAATTATCGTAACCCACACTTGTACCTAATCTACTTTGCCAGTCTTTTGCTTTCATTTATTGTTAGTCAAACATAACTACGCTATTATAACTTCAAAATATGATTTACTAAAAAAAAATTCAAAATCCTTTGGTAAAGTTCCATACAACTTGATGTGGTACAATTTAGCCGACTAGGTGATAGTGCTTTTAAAAAATCGGTAAAAAATATAGCTTATAAATACCGAAAAATGTTTCAACTAATTGTAATCCACACTAATTTACGCTTCTAAATAATATATTAGAAACACCCTGTCATTAAATTTAACAAAATTACAAACTAAACATGTATTGTCAAAAGTTACTTGAAAACAATGAAAAAATACTTTTCAAAATAAAACACACGTGTTTGTTGTCACTGCAAAAACCACATGGCCGATATTAATTTATTTTAGTTGTGTATCGCTGAGTGTTGCAATTACAGACATTCAATAAATACTTTACGAAATATGAGGGTGGTACAATTTACCCGGCGGTACAATATACCGAACTCTCCCCTACGTATATTAATAAGTTCAGAAACTTCTAGTGATTTTTCACTAAAAGAACAGTAACTGTACTGTTGTAGATAGGACTTGAACCCACGATCTCTTAGTTACAGAGACACTGGTAAATTCGTTGATATTTATGACGAAATTGTAATTGTTTGGTATTTGGTCTCGACTGTAGGAGTACGAAACTTTAATCTACGGGAGGTACCTGTGTGAGCCAGGCAGGTTAGGAAGGCTTAGCTTAATAATCATCGTCATCATTTCAGCCACAGGACGTCCACTGTTGAACATAGGCCTCCCCCAATGACTTCCACATCGCACGGTTAGTAGCGGCCTGCATCCAGCGCCTTCCCGCTATCCTTATCAGGTCGTCGGTCCACCTTGTAGGTGAACGTCCCACGCTGCGTTTTCCGGTGCGTGGCCTCCACTCCAGAACCTTGCTGCCCCATCGGCCGTCAGTTTTGCGTACTATGTGCCCTGCCCATTGCCACTTCAGCTTGGTAATCCGTCGGGCTATGTCAGCGACTTTAGTTCGTTTACGGATCTCCTCATTTGATTCAATCTCGCAAAGAAACACCGAGCATAGCTCTTTCCATAGCACGCTCTGCAATTTTTAGCTCCTTTATGAGCTTAAAGTTCTATAGTCCTATGCTTAGTCCTACATAAGTCTTAAATTAAACAAGAAACCATAATTCTACGAATAACACTAATTACATTTTCATTCGCAATACCAACAAGATTTCGATTAGCCCCTCCAACTTCTAAAGAACCAATTTAAAAGGTTAATTAGTTCGGGAAGTGGTAAATACTAGAATATCGGTTACAAATTGATGGTTGCCTTTGGGATTCCGGTTTAACTTTGTGGAACTAATTCATTTCTTGATTGAAGTGGAAACTATAAAATTCCCACTTTGGAATTCAACTTCGAAAGTTGGAGTCACACTTAGAGATAAGTTTCAATTAGTATAATTAATTCCTTTTTATGCTAACACTAGCGGCCGCCCGCGACTTCGTACGTGTGGATCCCGTTTTACCCCCTTAGGGGTTGAGTTTCATAAAATCCTTTCTTAGCGAATGCCTACGTTATAACATCTACCTGCATGCCAAATTTCAGCCCGATCCGTCCAATTATAATTATTCTTTAAATAAATCTAGCGATGTTTTAGGGATTTTGTAACACTTGCCGAACTTTTATCATGAAAATATCTGCTAAAATTAAATTTGAATATTTGCTGCATTTTAGTTTGTGTTTATTATGAATATTAACACTCTGTTGAAAAAAATATTTTTGTATTTAGGTAAAATAAAAATTCAATCGGTTTTGTTGCCACGCTTAAAAATAAATCGAGATTTTAGTTGTGCGGTTTTAAATTTGAAATTCCAATTCGAATGTGCTAACAAATATTTTAATAAATCAAAATAAATCATCAGCTTTAACAAAAGTAATCGTTTAGAGACGGTTGAAATCGAATATTTTTTGTATCAACTTTTTACAAACGTTTTTAAAACAATTTCTTTTACTTTAGTCTAGAGTTTAAATCAAAAGTATTATGTAATATGTAGAAATTCAGCTTTATTTCATTTTATTTTATTTATTAGGTATAAAATATACTACATTTGACAATCGAGTTTTGTTAGTAGATACTTACTTAAGTACACATGGTTAGAAGTTAAGAGCTAGATTGACAACCTAATTGTATACACACAGTATAATTGTATATACATATTTATGTGGTTTTGTACTAGTATTACCTAATTAGGTACGTGCTTATTAGGTATTGTGTTTCGAAGGTCAATTTTAGCAATTTTTTAACCTGTTAAAATATCAAATGGATTATAAATACCTAGTTCCAAACTTTACCAGCCACTTTAGAAAACTTATACATGATTTAATTTTAATCGGATGGGATTTACGTCACAGTTAATTTGTTTCATAAAGGAACACTACACACAGTGGTTTTAATATGTAATCCTTACGATCGAATCTTCTAGAAGCTTCCAAATCTCATTAACCAAGAAAGAGGTGTTTTATGTAACACTGAAAGCCATCAGTCTTCTTAATTTATTAAAAAAAGTTAAGACAGTAAAATTCAACATTCAACCCAAAGCATAATGCATAGAGACATTATTTAAATGAAACGTTAAACGTGATTTGAGTTCAAACTATGCACAGTCGAAGCACATCAACCTATACACTTTTGTCCTAATATAGACCCTATTACAACGAAATTAGATACAAGAGTGTAAAGCTTGACGTGCTCTTCGTGCATCATTTGCAAGTAAAAACTTAAACTAAGCATACTCGGGAGAAGTTAACCGACCTACCGTGAATCTGTAACTTACGGTGATAAATTTTAACTTGTACAGGTAACTTTGAGCTCGTAAGACTTGACGGACAGGTTAACAGTTTAGAAGTATTGCGCTTGTTTGCGGGTTGGTCTGTCTGAGTAGTTTCTGTTTTAAGCTCGATAATTTACAGTTTAACCGTTAAAACCTTATTAATCAAGTAATAGGGTTTCTCTTTAACCTCAAGTAGGTACAAATCTATAGGTACCCATCTTACGGACTATACGGACTTAGGTCCATTATTGTCCCGGATATTAAAATTATTTCAATCACAGGCTGAAATCATAGATTTCAGTTTGAATCTACTTTAAGCTTGATTCTTATAAGTAACTTTAGTGTCGTCTAGCCGGGTAAAGGTAAATGCAATGAACAAATTCGCTTTGCTTTTAAGTAGTACAGGATTTAAATTTGTTTTATATTTTCGCAATCATTTAATACATTTCAATTTTCAGATAAAGCAATAATCATTATATTTTCAAAATTACATCGAAACATGATATGAGTTTATTACAAAAGGTTAAACTCACGTTTGCTTTGATTACCTAGCTAGTAATTGTTCGTTCGTTAATTTTTTTTAGCAAAATGACATCCGTTGTGGTCTTCCCCATGGATTTCCATAACGAACGGTCCTACGCTGCCCGCATCCACGTGATTTCCGCGACCTTCACTAGATTGATATAAATTGATTGATGGTCTGGCTTAAAAAATATTTACAAATGAGCGACGATTCGTCATTGAATCCCGTCAGGAATATTCTATAGATAAAAAACTCAGAATGTTTTAGGTAAATGGATGATAGATGATAGGTACCAGATTTCTGACTTCACTATACAATTTATTTACATGTGTTAACATGGGCTAGTGTCAGCTTGAAATACCAATCATAGATTGTTTCATCCACGAAGACGCGCCCCATCATCTTTCCGCTAATGTTTGAGTGTTATATCCATCAGTGCATACGCACACTACAATAATGACGCTCGGATTGCTCGGATCAAACTCCCCGCACCTCGCGCTTCACTCGACAAACAATTGGTGCGGCGCGTTTTCTTGGATGAAACGATCTAAAGCCCGGTCTGTGAGCACGTAGAATTTTGTCCAATGACCCCAAGCCACCATCCTTATCGCTCGCGCGTAATTATGTTGCTGTCGCGCTCGCACACTCACTGCGGGCGCCCGTCGCATAGTCGCGCTCGCGACATATTTTTCGTGCTCACAGATCAGACTATATACCTAACACCCTGTTTATTTCAAACCCAAGCAAAACTCCAAATCCACTACGTTCATAATAGAACACCCACAATGAACCAAGATTGCATTCCGTAGAATAGTTGTAACCTCTAATTCCTGCTAAATAGATTCCCAAAAGTTCCACCGAATAGGAGAAACAAAAGCTACCAACTTGTCCAATTTGGTGGTACACTAACGACTCGCGCGTTATCAACAAATATAAAGATATTCAGTAAGGCTGGTTTTAGAGTCACGCTGACGCACGCTGACCGTCAGCGCTGACAGCTGAAATGTATGAGAAGCGTCGGCGCCGAGCGATCAGCGTCACTCAGGAATGTTCCCTTCAATTACGTTCATATAGTCCAGTCAATAAAGGATTATAGATGGAAATAAAAAAATTGCTACAGGTGAGACAGTTTTTTTTGACAAGCTTTTTTTGGTTCATAGTAGCCATGTCACTAGGACGCATAGTTTCCGAGGATTAAGCGAAAAACCGAAAAGTGGTACCTTTAAACCCCCCTCTCCCCGCCGGCTCGTGGGATAAGGGCGGGGACTTTTGCTATGTTCACCTCCTAACTAGTCTAAATAAAGTCCCGAGGTCAGAAATTGTGTTCCAGGGATTTCTCTCTACACAATCGTTAAAGCATTCATTGACTGGACTAATATTGATCTGTCAGCGCCGACGATCAGCGAGCGGGCAGAGCGATTTTAAAACCCGCCTAAGGATGATTTGAAATCAAGCTTTGTAAGACATTGTACTTTATTTTGTTACCTTATCATCTTAAAAATAGTAGTACGAGTAGCGGATTGTAATAATTATCTGATTCACTTTCCTAGGAAGTATTGATTGAGATATTTAATTTTTAAGTATGCCACCCCATAAGCATCAGTGACGTGGGTAAAAAAGCGGCTTAGCGTGCCCTTTGAAAAATCATATTTTTCCTGGTCATATATAACATACAAAACAAAATAGGGATGGAGCAAACAAAACTTAAATGCTTGTTCCAGGAACCTAGAAGGAATGCCAAGATTCGGTCATTTACGTAGAAATTGTGTTTGTGAAATTCAGCGGTTGAAAAAGAAAGAATAGACAATTTTTGCATTTTTTTATACATAATATTTATTCCAGTTTTATCTTTATTCTGGATTTTGGATTGGATTAAAATAAGTAAACCTACCGTATAAACGTATATTTTGTTACTCGTCCGTTATCAAGCTGAGTTAATTTTCGCAGAAGGCTAGGGAAAGAGCGCTATTTTATCTGTGGAGGATGCGCGGTGGTATTGTTTTAGGGTTAGCGTAGCGTAGCAAACGTAGACTTATTTCTAGGCTCAAGTTATGAAGTAGAGCCATAGGTAATATAATCCAATTGGTACGAACTAAGTGCCGACCACAGTTATCGGCAGTTCGATCCCCGCTGTCCCGTATTTTTTTAGCAATAAATACTGTGCATTTATGTTTCTTTGTACAATTTCATTAAAAACATTATTATTACAAGGATGTATTATTATATATACATATTTTGCTTGGAAATGTTTTTTGTTGTTATTACAGTTTTTTTTCCAAAAAATAAATAAGTTTTTTTGTGTTACAGGAAGCAAACGAGCAGACGGATCACCTGATGGTAAGTGATTTTAAGCCTATATAGACAAAAACCCACGTTTGTAAATGGCCTTCTTTCCAAAGAGAATGCAGAGTGCACGATTTTACATGAACCGGTTAACAGCCGAACGTAATGTGCTATATTTTAAACTACCCGAATGTTGTCGAGTTATTATTTTAGTAGCAAGAATGAATTATGAGAGCTTCATATTTTCTCTCGAAACTTTGGTGGAGCCAAAAAATAAAAGGATAAGCATATAAAACCTACATAATATACGAGTAACTATTATGTTTATCATTTAATAGTTACTTACGTTCCAACCGTTCCTGCTTAAAGATTAACGCCCGCATTCAATGCTTGCTTAAGGGAAGCAGGAAATCGAACGCACAGCGTTGAATAGAGCTCTGTGATTAGTTCGTGTGTCAGCCTGTGCGTTCACGCGCACTGTGAGACCTCACAGTCACCTTTGTCTAGTGTGTTGTGTCTCGTTTTGGTAGTGATCATATTCCACTATACCGGCGCCAAATACAAAGTCATTCAAATATTCCACAAAATAAACTGCAACTTCCACTGCAAACTACAAATGGCCTGTTCATATAACCATTTTAGAAAATTCGCACTGAAAATTACCGCGAGGAGCAAAACGCTTATTCGGTTGACATATTTTGTTGCAACTGCACTTTTGTCGGGAAACGGTCGTGATAGTTTCCAAGCCGCTTTTTGTTTGTCCCCAGAGAGTTTCTGTCTGGTTTTTGTTGGGGTAATATTGATTCCGTGTGACGTTATGTTAATGGATGGTTGGGACAAATTGGGACATTTATCCCGTATTTTTCAGGAACTGTTTTACCAGGATCCTGTTTTGTTGTTTGCGTGATATGCTATTAATATTAGCAATATTAGGGCTTGTTTCCACCATCCAGTTTTGCGGAATCCAGTAATGCAGTAAAACTGGACTGCCGTATTAATGTGTGTTTGAAATTAGAATTACGAATTCGAACGTATCGGTTTTTAGCGGGACACTGCAAACGGGATGTTCTTGTGAACTTTAAGACAACAAGAGAAGACTGTAGTCGGGGCTTTTAAAATATTATTTCTCTTATTATTTTCCAACTATTCAACAACGAGGTTCTACTGAAGGATCATTGCAGTCTATTTTTAAATAAATAAATAAGATACCTAACACCAACTGTCATACAGTAATGATTAATTTACCTGTAAAGAATGAAAAACCACGAAATTCTTCGTAAAAGATTTTATTTATTACCAGATTATAAAGTCTAAATTTTCTGGAACGCAACATCGTAAAGGTGTGTACAGAAAATAGCTTTCTTATTTTTTTATCCACAACGAGGAAGCTCTTGGTCTGTATCTCAACTGATGGTAAGTGATGATCAGGCCGAAGGTGGAAGCGAGCTTCACTCGGAATCCTCAACTACGGAGGAACTGGCTATCTTGCCTCTAACTGCTTTTTACACTGAATTTGCGAACTCAAATCTTTCGCAGATATCTAAAGTCATAGTCATTATCTTTCAGTAATTGAATATGGCTGGCTGTCTGATCTAATATTGGCGTTACTAACATTGAATGTAAATAATGTTTTATCGCACCTAGTTTCTTGTGTGTGTTTTATTCAAAATGTTGCATTTGATTGTCAATCTAATACCAAACCGAACCATCCACATGAGTCCTCAACTTTCGACATGTTATCAAAAGTCATAGGAAGTAATAGTCGTGGACATGATTCTTTTAAAATAAAGCCGAACCAAACCACTAGGCTGTCAGAGGACTAGTTGTGTAGAGTCCTTAACTAAGATTACTGATGTTGTCAAGGACAGGAATTAAAAAGGAATTAAAAACAAAAAAAGATGTCAGACTTTCGAACAAACGCAATACGGCTTTTTATTTTTGCTCTCTTCGTCACAAATTATGAAGAGAATCACATGTCTAAGTTTTAATCTTACCTGATTTGAATCATCAAACCCTCATCATCATCATCATCATCATTTCAGCCACAGGACATCCACTGCTGAACATAGGCCTCCCCAATGACTTCCACATCGCACGGTTGGTAGCGGCCTGCATCCAGCGCCTTCCCGCTACCTTTATCAGGTCGTCGGTCCACCTCGTGGGTGGACGTCCCACGCTGCGTTTTTCGGTACCCAGCCTAAATTCCAGAACCTTGCTGCCCCATCGGCCGACAGTTCTGCGTACTATGTGCCCTGCCCACTGCCACTTCAGCTTGCTGACCCGTCATCAAACCCTATCAGTAAAATACTGACAAAAACGAAAGGATACGGTACATTCGGTACAAGTATCAACTCACAGTGAGCACCCACCCTAAGGTACAGGGTGAACGCGAAACTCTCCTGTAATATTTCTTGTGAACTGTCAAAGTCTATTTTCACTTCCCAATAAAAAGTTAATCTTAGACAAAGTTAAGGGAATCTTTGTGAATGTAAAAAGTTTTATTTTTCTTCAGGAAGTAAGGTTAATACGCGAAATTAAGTTGTTCGGTTGTTGTTATAAGATTTCGAGATAAAGATGCTTTTCGGGATTGTGTTGAAATTATACCGAGGGTTGTGGTCATTTGATATATTTGTTTAGGATCAGGAAATTTTGCAGATTGTTTTCTGTGAAATGTAAAAATGTGAAAACTTTATTATTATTATTGTTGGTATTTTAATTAGTTATCATATGATTAACTGGACTAGCACTACAATATGTAGTGCTGCTTGTACGTTGATTTGTGTTTTATAAATTACTTATAAAAATACTGAAATATAATTATAAAATTATATTATGTACTCCAACTGTCATATTATTATTGTACCTAGGTACTACCAATTTGATGAGTTTTTGCAAAACCTACATTAGCATTTTATTCATTTTTTTTCATTGAAAATTAATTTTATTAGCAATGATGGACGAACAATCTAACGTAAAAGTGAAAGTACCTAACTTATTTTAAAATAAATACACACTACAATTACTCCTAAGCTACACGTTTCTAAAGTGTGGGACGTAGGTAAACAAAATGTAATTGTTAAACATTTTTCATCACCTTGTTAATAAATAAATATCCTTTTGTTGAAATCCAGGGTGAATTTAGAAAAAAAGTGTTTATTTATTTACGTAAATCGATTAACTTACTGATAATTTGGCAACACCTTGTTATCATTCAGATGTTAGTTAACATTATAACGAGTAACGTTAACGATACGGCTCATATCGTAAGTGCTTTAGAGGTTTTCCTAGGTCGGGCGAATAAGTTAACTTAGTTGTGATGGTTGGTTAAATTTGTTGCACTATTTAGCGGTTTATCACCGTTTTATTATGACCATAATAGAAATAAGACACGGTAGGTTTACTCCATAAGAGACACAGCTATTTTAAGTTGATATGTTGATATTACTAACTGACAACAACATAATACAGGGTGTGGTTTTGTAAAACAACGCCTATCTCAGGGGTGGTAGTGCACATGAAAATAGTTACAAGAAAAATATAAACCTTATTCAAACGTATCCTAAAACTTTCGAGACGCGCTTGTTACCTATTCCCAATACAAACTAAGTACAAGCATGTCAACACAATATTAGTTGGTTAATACACATTTCTGGGGTAATTATAGACTCACATGGCTCATTATTTTTGTTTATTATTAGTAGGTGCTTATGTCTTGTTCCTCGTTCTCAAATTTTCATGAATTGATTTTATTCTTTGATTAATTTCCGACAGATTTTATTCTCAAAGCTCGTAGAGCTGATGGCTGCTGGGGCAGGAAAGTTCTTGGGTGACCACCACGAGCCGGAAGACGTAGCGTGGGCAGGCCTCCCACTAGGTGGACCGACGAACTGGTGAAGGTCTCAGGAGGTGCCTGGATGCGAGCGGTGCAGGACCGGCCTTTGTGGAAATCCTTGGGGGAGGCCTTTGTCCAGCAGTGGACGTCTTTCGGCTGAAACGAACGAGCGAACATTTTATTACTATTAGTCAAGAATCTACTGACCTTTTTTCCATGTCACGTAGTTTAAACTCGTATTCTTAGCAGGAGTTTTACTGCCGTTTTATTGCCGGTTTAACTTAGTAGCTAAGTTGGAGCAAAGCCTATTTACGATGGGGATAATCAGATCGCTAAGTACGTTTTCGAGTACCTAAATCACTTTAATGGACAGACAGCTAGAGGAGATTAGACAACGTTTAGTCTGCTTCGGGCTAATAAATCATCAAGATGAGGAAAATAAAGGCATTTTTATGGCTTATCTTCCCATCTTGTGCACCGTTGAACTTGCTGAAGCGCGATATTGAATTTTATAAAAATGAAAGAATGTGTAGGTTTGTTGTCGACACGATAAGAAGAAGGAGAACATTTATTATAATGGACAACATTAAAGACAGACAGGTACACATGGCATAACAGTGACACATAGATAATAGTAAGTGTTGGCGACAGATCTAGTAACACCAGTGCTAGGCCATAATCTGTGGACTCTAGTCTATCAACGGTGTTAGCCATCTTGTTTCATACAAATGCTTTTCTTACAAGATAGTTTATGCTACCTTGCTTTATTTTTACGTGATCTAGAATATAGTTTTGTTCAAAGCTGTAAGCATTTAATTCCTGTAGCCAACAATAAGAAAGAAAGAAAAAAAAAACAAGCTCTACTCGCAATAACGATGCCCATTGCCCATTGCAAATGGATTAGTCAGTTTATATCAGTGTCATAAAAATAGAATATTGCTTATTTGGCACAATAGGTACACAGTATAGGCAGAATACAAAATAAAACATACAATATAGAACTAAAAATAAACCTTATCCCAATTAAAATAATTATTCTATTAGTTAGAGGAATGTATTTTTATGGAAAACTAACAAACGAGTTGCGAAAGATTAACTAACAGACCTGGCGAACTTCGTACCACCTATGTTCATCAGAAATAATGTAGAATTGTAATAGTGATTTTTTTTTCAAATCGGTGCAGTAGTCACAGAGTCTATTCAATACAAACAATAAAATCTTTCCTCTTTATAATATTAGTGAAGATGAAAATTAATAGGCTGAGTTGCACCACCTTGTTTTAACCGTAACAATAAAAATAACCGGTGATTCTTGTAATTTTGACATATTTTTGACGTTTGTTAGTTAAAGCAAGATGGCGCAACTCAGCCTAAATGAAACCTGAAGTTTTAATCATATTACTTAAACATTAGGCACTTCCAAGTACGTGCATTCCGCTTGAAACACTCCACGTAAGGTTCTCTTTACGGGAATATAAAAATACACTGTAAGTAGGAGAAGGAGAATCACTATAAGATAACTTAAGAGCGTTTACGCCGTTTGGCGCAAAAACAGTACTTTTTCAACTCGTTACAATCATTAACCAGTAATACTACAAAATTATGTTATAGGCATAAATAGTTAGGCAATTTCGTCGTCTAAATAGTTACCTAATTGAGAAAATATTGCGATTAGTTTAGTATTTAAGAATTCTATCAAGATAAGTCCACACAGGTTTTGTTTTCCACTTTAGCGTCATGTTTTCAACAGATTATGACCAGTCCACTTCCTTCAAACCTCCGGAACTACTGCAAATAATCCCATTTGTGCCGTTTGAACGTACACGATAAAACATTTAAGGCGTATGTAATGTTCCTTATAAATTCACCTCGCTACTAGGCTTTTAACCATGCGATGCTCGCGTCAATCCACACTGAATTACATTAAGAATTCAGAACGTAACGTTCTGCAGTAAAGCCTGCTCGGAGTTAAGATGGCGCTGTGTTTCCGGTTATTGTAGGATTACATTTTTGGCGGAGATTATTTGTCTTTAGTATCAAGCCTTTATTTGTTTACTAAGTAAGCTCTTATAATAATAAATTATTTAAAGCTGCTGATGTAAAAAGGGAAAATAGATAATTATAGGTACGCCCGTATCCACAAACATTACTATGAGGTCTCACAGTGCACGTGGTCGCACAGGGTGACACATGAACTAATCACAGAGCTCTGTGCGTTCGATTTGCTGCTTCACTTAAGCAAGCATCGTTTGTGAATATAGGCGTAAGAGTAGACTATAATAAAAATAAGTTTTTAATACGTTAAGATAATTTTGTAGCGATCAAACACTGTAAATACAGATAAAATAAACGTACCACGAGCCGGAAGACGTAGCGTGAGCAGGCCTCCCACTAGGTGGACTGACGATCTGGTGAAGGTCGCGGGAAGTGCCTGGATGCGAGCGGGGCAGGACCGGTCTTTGTGGAAATCCTTGGGGGAGGCCTTTGTCCAGCAGTGGACGTCTTTCGGCTGAAACGACAAACGTGGGGTACCTATATTCAATCGACAGCACATCATAATTATAATACATTTTGTTGCAAACATAACTATTCTAGTGCTTAAATCAGTTATTATAGTTGACTGGCAGATAATGCCACCTGGCATTAAGTCCACCACTGTACAGTTGTATGTGCAAAAGTGTAAATAAATAAATAAATAAACCCGTGGCAATGATAGTCTAGATTTTAGTCCTTCACTAAGTCTCTAGTTTACCTAGATCAAAAGCAGTTACTTACCAAAATATACAGAGTAATTTTCTTAATAATAGATTAATATCAGGTTGAGTAAATTCCAAGAATATTGGTGACCGTTCAACAATTTAGTTGTTACGAGAAATTGAAATTCCAAACCTGTTATTGGTAAGAGATATTATGTTTCGCACTACAATTTCGGTTAAAGAAATTACTAGAGCGGTAGATACTCCGTTTCAGCAATTTGTGTTTGGATTTTACCTGAAGTAATTTAATTTACTTGTCTTAACTGGTTAGTTAACAGAAAGTAATATTTAATTTGTCAATTAGTACACATAGGCTGAGTTGCACCACCTAACTTTGACCGTAACTATGGCGATAACCGGTGCTTTTTGTATGGAATTTGACAGATTTTTGACGTTTGTCAAAGTTAAAGTAAGATGGTGCAACCCAGCCTTAATATTATAAAAGCGAAAGTTTGTGAGTTTGTTACCTCTTCAGTGTGCCTACCATGAGTTTACGTTAGGTGTGCTCGCTAGCGACTGCCTAAAAAAATGACATTTAAATGTATGACATATTGTGCAGCGCCCCTAGCGGCTACTTTCAAGAAATAAAATCTTCATAGAATTTTTTGACGTATTCGCTAGCGAGCTCACCTAACGTAAACTCATGGTAGGCACACAGGTCAAAATGGCTGGAGCGATTTTAATAGAATTTGGTATGGAGTTAGCAGACACCCTGGATTAACAAATAGGCGACGTTATACCGCGGGTAACACCGCAGGGCACAGCTAGTTTATTATGATTCTTTGTCATCATCTCTATGCAGTGTCAGGCAGATTCTCTAAGCAATAATTTACGTATAGTTCAGTATTCAAGGTATTAATTTAATATCTTTAACTTCAAAGACGCTGTGCATTTCACAATTTGGGCCTATTCAGTGAAGGTTTAATTACATTAAAGGTGACCTTAAATTATGTAACTTAGCTTGTTATAAAATATAGTTAGGTAAGTACTCGTATAGTTTAACAAGTTTTGTAAGTATGGAAGACGCGTGCTACTAAAAAGTAATTTTGTAACAACTCTTATAATAAAAGTTACAAACATGTTACACAATTAAAACGCATCATAAAGTCTAGATTAAACAAAGTTATTATTAAAAATATTTCTTGTAAGTGATCTATTTTTCCGCCCGCGGCTTCGCCTGCGTGAAATTTTGTCTGTGACAGAAAAAGTTTATCACGCGAATCCCGGTTTTAAAAACCGGAATAAAAACTATCCTATGTCCTTTCCCTGGGCTCAAACTATCTCTATGCCATCAAAATCATTTCAGTGGTTTAGGCGTGAAAGCGACACAGACAGTCAGACAAGCAGACAGAGTTACTTTCGCATTTATAATATTAGTATAGATTCAGCTAGTATCTTCTTAGCGCCCAAGCACTTAAGGGTAAGACACTGTCTAATCGGATTACCGATACTATTCGAAACGTGACAATGATTTATCGATACTGAATAGTGGGTGTCACTTAAATGAAACATAGTTCATGTTGTGTCACTTTGAGGACCATCTAAAATGCATTAGGAGGACGTTTTTGTTTTTACTCGTAGATGAAAATTGTGTGGTTTAAACAAATTAAACGAATGAACTGTGACATTAAACTCAAAAACGTTTAAATGTTAGTTTGATTCAAGTAAGCAATTGTTTTTAGTGCAACCCTTCAGTTACAATTGAGCATTGAATGTCATTTCTAAACACCTACTTGCTTTAGTGCCTTTTTGTCTGAATCGCGCATCTCTTTTTTCAAATAACGGTTTTTTTTTATAAATAGCAACCAACCTCCTCTGTGAGAGGTTTCAACGGAAGATGAGATTTCAAAGATACAAATTAAGCCTTCTGTTTTGTCATACGATTATGTTTAGTCCAGTCATTTAAGCTTAAATTAGGTAAGAATCTCGGAATAAGAGATACCCAGCTGTAAGTCTGTAAATACTTGTATATTGACACCCTAAAAGTTGTCTCAAAACCTACATATGGTAGGGTGTAAGCAACTATTAAATTTTAAGGTCAAAGGTCACAAAAATCGGTTTTTTGCGCTTTTTTTGGAAATATCTCATTTCCTATGGGTTTTTTGNAATTGATTTTAGTCGTGTATCGCTGAGTGTTGCAATTACAGACATTCAATAAATACTTTACGAAATATGAGGGTGGTACAATTTACCCGGCGGTACAATATACCGAACTCTCCCCTACTAGCGCCTGCCACTTGTATGGCAATAATTAATATATTCGGTGGACATAAAAGTAATGTAGGATTGTAATATCTATGGCGTAAATACTCCATTGTCTTAAACTCTTTGGATGTACGAACGAGTGTGAGCGAGACGAATGTATGGAGGGTGAGTGAGAAGGAAGGAAAGGGGTCATGGCGGCAAGACGGTTATGAGTAAGTGTGGCTCTGTATTTTATAAAAGAAGAATAAACATATTGTTGGAAGAAACTGATTTTCCTTGCGAAGCCCCGTCCCTACAAATTTTGGGGGCTCGTCCGGGATAATTATCTTCACGGTGGACGGTGTACTTCGCGAGAAAATCTCAAAAGACGTACGAGCACATGCGTACGACGACGCCATTGTACCGGCCGGCGTGTTTCAAGATTCAGACGGGATCATACGACGGAAACATGCCGAACTACGGCAAAGAAAGACGTAAAAGCCGACAAGACGACTATGAAGATTGTGATGACGACAATATCACGCATAACCCGACGCACATGTTGCAAATGACGGCGGAGTTGGTGCCTAGATACAGCGGGAGAGATAATACCTATCCCGTGTCACGCTGGATTGAAGACGTCGAGAGCAACGCGGAAATATTCGGTTGGTCTTCGTTGCAGCAGCTGCTGGTGGCACGAAGGTCACTGACGGACACTGCGCAGCTGTGGCTCAGATCCGAACGTCCGTTTAAGAGTTGGGACGACTTGAAAGCGGCGATATTTAAAGAATTCCCAGACACCGTAGACATCAAAGCCATTCACGAACAAATGAGTGCTAGAAAGAAGCGGTCGGATGAAACATGCCTCGACTATATGCNAAGTATTGCGCGCGCAGATTTTGACAGCGCGAAATACCTACTTTAGCAGAAATACCAAGCCTTAAGGCTTTAATGTGACGAACTTGTAACAAGTTCTGGATTATGTATGTGTTACTATGTAAGTTTTATTGGCATTTAAAACTGATTGACAACATTATGACGCTTATTTTTTATTGGACTTATGCAGGAATTATATATGGTTATTTAAAATACAAAAAACTTTAATTCATATAAACTTTTTATATTAATTAATCAACGTAATTTCCCGCTAACCACTAAATTATTGCGCAAGCGCAGTATGGACTGACCGCAAAACTTTTATAATTGCCAAACTCTTTCTTCCTGCATTATTTTCTTGGAACTTCGTCCTTGCGTTTGGTATTTTTTCTGTCATATACAGTCAGCATCAAATACTCTGTGGCACCCAATGTAGCCAAGAATTTCGCGACACGTCTTTTTTACAATTGAAATAAGGTTGTGTAGTCTACTTTTGGCCACTCTGAGTGGCACGAACTATTTGACGCTGACTGTACATTGGTAGTTTGACATAAGGAATGTCGACGGTCGTTGTCGTGACATCGCGCGTGACTACTAAGATATAGCCTCACCAATATATCTTGACCCCCGAAATTTAGAACTATGACCCGTTTTTTACCTATTCTAGTTCACAATAAAGAGGGCGAGGGGGATCAAAGTATTGGTTCTTCTGTAATCCCAACCGTTGTCGTCTCAATGCCGTTTGAACCACGAGCATCCGAATTTTTTCTTTGTATACTAATCATAATTAGCAGTTGTTAATACATGGCTTTGTCAATCGAAACATATTAATGTCAGATTGATAAACAATGTGTCAGGTTATGGGATGCCGGCTTATTTATTAATACTCATTAAGTAGGTTTGTGTATTCATTTGGAAAACAAAATCCTTCTATTATTGAAACAGCATTATAATTGTCCATGATAGATTTTCCTGGTGACCCGTCGTAGCACAGGATTCTCTTTTTAAACCTATTTCAGGCACCAGTCCCTCACACTTTGGGTCACAAATCCCTAGCCTAATCTAGTTTATTACGGATTTTTTTTAATTTTTGTTATTTTGTCAGAATAGATTTGAAGTGGTATTCTTGGTATTCAAATCATTATTAAAGATTTACGCTAATTTCGAAAATAAAACCAGATAAATCTGAGTGGATGCAGCCGCGATTGATTTTTGATCAGATAATGTGGTTATAAAAATATGAAGGTCTTTCAAAACATTATAATTATAAATATTAATTTTAAGACTCGCATGAGAACTCATATCTTAGTTCAATTCAGGCTAATGAACGTACTAATTGGAAGTGTCAATAAAAAACTCAAATACTTAGTGATAAGGGGTATTAAGTAAAGAAACCGTCTCAATATTTATGTGAAATATTTACATAATAATTATGTGAATATCTTTTAACAAGGTAATTAATTTATTAATGTGATTCACATTTTTTCATAAATTCCTAAGTTAGGTATGAATTATGTAAGTCAGAGGGCGCATGCGATGCTACTATACGAGTTGAATCAACTCTATTTTAAACTAGCTGACCCGGCGAACTCTGTTCCGCCTTAAAGGCAATAAATAAGCCATCGCAATTTTTCCTTATTTGCTCACCGTTTAGACCTACCCTGGACTACGACAAACATTTTAAAACCAAAAGCCGTTCTCGAGTTTTAACCAGACTAACGAACAGCAATTCATTTTTATTTATATAGATTACTAACAAAACTTGCATTTGAAGTAAATAAATCAAATAAAAAACTTGAGAATACGGGCGTAAATGTAGGTATTTGAACTTTCACACAAGGCGTAATGTTTCTGAAACTAAAAATAAGTAAATTCATTTATCCTTCACAAACTTTACGCTGTCTTTAGGAAAGTCCAAAACAGGATACTTTGCCGGATTTGCGTCTTTCTAGGAAATAATTTTAGAAAGGATAACCTGATGACCTTTCATTCAAATTATTTTCCATTCAAGCGGGTTTCTCTCGGCACTTTAACCCGGTGTAGAATGGTACGCAAGGGTTTTGTAAGGTAGATAATGTGCGAAAACGTCCTTGATACTTCAACTCCGTAAAACAGTGGGTAGTAGTCAAGTACTTAATTGAAAATGCGCGTGAGAGTTCCGTAGCATATAATTGTTGGCATGATCTTCTTCTGGAGTAGAACCGGGCGCTATGGAAATACTCTATGGAAGCCTTTATCTAGCAGGGAACGTCCTTTTGTTGAAAAGGAAGGATACCTTGATAGGATACATGATAAAGTATAGGTAGGTATACATATAGGATAGGTAAATAAGAAGGATACAGTTAATATTTTAAAATAATGAATAGATATCATCTTACTATTCGAATAACTGTCATCTCATTGAGCGTATGTAAATAAAATAATAAAATTAAAAATATTTGTATTTTTAAAACATCAAACATTTTTAGTCGTTCAATAAGTAATAAGGGACTGATAGTAATTTGTGCAATACGACTCATTATGTCAACAAAAGACTTTTTTTTAATAATAAATTGTCTACATTTACAACCATTTAACGATAATTAAAATTATGTGTCGCATTATCAGTGAAAATACATGTAGGATTGTAACATCTATGGAGTAAATACTCTATTGTTTTAAACTCTTTGGATGAACGAACGAGTGTGAGCGAGACGAACGTATGGAGAGTGAGTGAGAAGGAAGGAAANCCCTCTATCTCGAAAACGGTTCACCGTATAAAAAAAGTTTTTAAACAAAATTTGTAGAGAATTTAGTATTCTACAATATTGATAATAAATACAAATAGCAAAAAACCCACAGGAAATGAGATATTTCTAAAAAAAGCGCAAAAAACCGATTTTTGTGACCGTTGACCTTGAAATTTAATAGTTGCTTACACCTTACCATATGTAGGTTTTGAGACAACTTTTAGGGTGTCAATATACACGTATTTACAGACTTACAGCTGGGTATCTCGAATTCCGAGGTGAACTTACTATAATGACTGGACTAGTTTACAAAAGTAAAACTTAGCATGGGGATTATGTAATGTGAACTATATTGTAACATGCTAAGTGACATGAAAGATAATATGTAACTTAAAACTTTTTTTGGTCATCTTATATTATTATTTACATAATATTTTTTTCATCTCTAAACTTCAGGACCAAATTTTAATGATCTAATCATAAATGTATATGAAATTAGTGTACATAATTATAATAGTGGCCAATCAAATGAGCAGTGAACTGCAAAGCGGAATTTAAACATTAGCAAGTATTTTAGTAATTGCCTATAACATTTGACTGTTAAACTCCAGTAACGGTCTTTACTGAAGCACTAAATATAGAATTATAGCAATTGCCGCAATATCACCGGCGAATAGGTGAATTCAAATTTGTGAGGGGCCTTTGATGTGCAAAACTATAATATTAGTTAAATACAGTGCTGAGTTTGAATCGGATACACACTGTCATTTAAATCGTGTAACATTTACATCATCATTATCATTTCAGCCACAGGACATACTACACTACTGAACATAGATCTCCCTATGATTTTCAGATTGGCCAGTTGACAGCGGCATGTATCCAGCGCATTCCCGCTACATTTTGTTGTACAGTGTAATATGTCAAAACATGACATAAGCGGACACGGATTGGGTTGTCGATAGTCATTCACCAACATCATTATCTTCAGGAAATTATATGTAGGATTGTAACATCTATGGCGTAAATACTCTATTGTTTTAAACTCTTTGGATGTACGAACGAGTGTGAGCGAGACGAACGTATGGAGAGTGAGTGAGAAGGAAGGAAAGGGGTCATGGCGGCAAGACGGATTACGAGTAAAGGGTGGCTCTGTAATACTTAAAGAAGATTAAACATATTATTGGAAGAAACTGATTTTCCTTGCGAAGCCCCGTCCCTACAAATTTTGGGGGCTCGTCCGGGATAATTATATTCGCGGTGGACGGTGTACTTCGCGAGAAAATCTCAAAAGACGTACGAGCACACACGCGTACGACGACGCCATTGTACCGGCCGGCGTGTTTCAAGATTCAGACGGGATCATACGACGGAAACATGCCGAACTACGGCAAAGAAAGACGTAAAAGCCGACAAGACGACTATGAAGATTGTGATGACGACAATATCACGCATAACCCGACGCACATGTTGCAAATGACGGCGGAGTTGGTGCCTAGATACAGCGGGAGAGATAATACCTATCCCGTGTCACGCTGGATTGAAGACGTCGAGAGCAACGCGGAAATATTCGGTTGGTCTCCGTTGCAGCAGCTGCTGGTGGCACGAAGGTCACTGACGGACACTGCGCAGCTGTGGCTCAGATCCGAACGTCCGTTTAAGAGCTGGGACGACTTGAAGGCCGCGATATCGAAAGAATTCCCAGACACCGTGGACATCAAAGCCATTCACGAACAAATGAGTGCTAGAAAGAAGCGGGTGGATGAAACATGCCTCGACTATATGCTGATCATGAAGGAGTTAGGCAAGCGTGGCAAGATGCCGGACTACGTTGCGATTAAATACATCGTTGACGGAATCGTGGACGTAGAAACAAACAAGATCATGCTTTACGGTGTTACAACCTATAACGAATACTACACCACTTACAGTTGACTAGAGTGTGTTAGTTTATTTGATTTAATAAAATATGGAATTATATTTAAAATTATTACATTTATTAGATATTATGCTCGTGCTTTGTCCTCGAGATTAGAAATAAGAACTACCTATGTAGATCACGTACGGTGATGCCATTTTTAAATTCATTAATTTTTACGTAAAATATTATTATTTTACTGAATCTACATATTATTATAATAAATCTAGATTTATAACACTAATGTAAGTGGTTTCTGAAATTAAATTGATTAGGTAGATTTCAAATTAAATAACTGTAGGATTGTAACATCTATGGAGTAAATACTCTATTGTTTTAAACTCTTTGGATGAACGAACGAGTGTGAGCGAGACGAATGTACGGAGAGTGAGTGAGAAGGAAGGAAAGGGGTCATGGCGGCAAGACGGTTAAGAGTAAAGTGTGGCTCTGTAATATTTAAAGAAGATTAAACATATTATTGGAAGAAACTGATTTTCCTTGCGAAGCCCCGTCCCTACAAATTTTGGGGGCTCGTCCGGGATTTGAACCTCAGAAGCCGAATCAAGATATACAAGCTATGAGCTAGAAGCATTAGCTATTATAGAGGGAGTGAAGAAGTTCAGAGTTTATTTGTATGGTATCCATTTCAAGATAGTAACTGATTGTCAAGCCTTCGAGCTGACGCTGAAAAAAAAGGATTTGTCACCTAAAGTTGCTCGCTGGGTATTATACCTAGATCAGTTTGACTATGAGGTTGAACATAGGTCTGGTTCGAAGTTGCAGCATGCAGATGCATTAAGCCGACATCCATGCATGACTATCACTGGACATAGCTTACAAAACCAAATAAGACTGGCTCAACAAAACGATGATGGTTTGAGAGCAGTATGTGAAGTACTAAAGCATCATTCTTATGCAGACTACTGGTTAGACAACGGACTTCTATATAAAGGAGAGCAGAAGCAGCTAGTTATACCGAAGTCACTAGAGAAAGAGATCATAAAACAAGTTCATGATAAAGGACATTTTTCTATGAAAAAGATGAAGGAGATAATTAAACAAGACTATTACATACAAGACTTAGAAAAGAAGTTGCAAGAGTTTGTGGTTACCTGCATACCTTGTCTGATGGCAACTAAGAAGGCTGGGAAACAAGAAGGATATTTGAACCCAATAGATAAAGAAGGTATTCCCTTACACACACTTCATATAGATCATTTAGGACCATTGACAGACACGAAGAAACAGTACAATCACATTTTGACAATAGTAGATGGATTCACGAAGTTTACATGGATATTTCCAACTAAGAGTACAACGAGTAAAGAGACAATTGAGAAGCTGAAGATGCACCAACAGCATTTTGGAAATCCTGTAAGAATAATAAGTGACAGAGGAACAGCATTCACCGGGGGTGAATTTCAGGANGAGATCATAAAACAAGTTCATGATAAAGGACATTTTTCTATGAAAAAGATGAAGGAGATAATTAAACAAGACTATTACATACAAGACTTAGAAAAGAAGTTGCAAGAATTTGTGGTTACCTGCATACCTTGTCTTATGGCAACTAAGAAGGCTGGGAAACAAGAAGGATATTTGAACCCAATAGATAAAGAAGGTATTCCCTTACACACACTTCATATAGATCATTTAGGACCATTAACAGACACGAAGAAACTGATTTTCCTTGCGAAGCCCCGTCCCTACAATACTTTAAAGTATTTACCTGATATGAACTACCAGACCATATTTGTTGAAAACCATACATTGGCTTGTCTTGGAAACAACAACATTATTACTCAAAATTAAATACTATTAATTTATTATCACGCAAACATATAGTAGGTACTCTTTAATACCATTATTTTTTCCTTATGAAATTGTTAAAATAAAGTGATAAAACCACATAAGACATTAACGAAAGCATCAGTCAATAAATCCATCTATAAGAGCCCAATCCCACTTTTTTTCCCACCAATGGAACTCCTGTACAAGTAGGTAACTACAGTAGTAATTTATCTATAGTAGGATACTATCGACTATAGAACAGCACTAGTACAAGCGTAACAACACATCAATCAACCCGGGAATGACCATACGCGCTCACTAGCGCGGCAAAAATAATCTCTGTTGTGAGAGTTCTCGCTCTTTGGAACTTGGAACGAGGTCGGTTCTGATGATAAGTAGATAGACACAGGTTATGTTTATGTTTTTGTCAAAATATATTTTCTTCATAATAAAGAAGAGAGCCACAAAAGCCCGAAATCTATATTATAAATGCGAAAGTAACTGTCTGTCCCGCTTTCACGCCTAAACCACTGAACCGATTTTGATGAAATTTTGTACAGAGATAGTTTGAGTCCCGGGAAAGGACATAGGATAGTTTTTGTCACGATTTTTGAAACAGGGACGCGCGCGATATTGTTTTTCTGTGACATACAAAATTCCACGCGGGCGGAAAGCTAGTACCTAAATGAATAGAGTAAACCATAGGCAAATATGTAGGTGTTGGACTGGCTGAATCGAGATCTGAGGGACGCGGGTTCGTACTTTGCCGCCACTGTTTATTGTGGTAATCACAAGCATATTTACCTTACAACAAGGGGTTGATGGGACTGAAACGGGGTTAAAAAGTATTTCCCTGAAAATTGAACTTTGTAAATGTAATTTCATGACTCTAAAGTAATTATTAGTTAGGTACCTACTTATTTATTATGCCGGAAAGTTTAGTGTAGTTATTCTTCTTTTCAGCCAAATGACGTCCACTGCTGGACAAAGGCCTCCCCCAAGGTTTCCAAGGTAGTAATTAAGTTTTATTAAAATTAATTCAGTAGTTTTGCGTGAAGAATGAATAAACATCCTTGCACCCAACTGCATAGACTGAGCTTAAACCAGTTTATTACAACGTCTAAACTAACTAACAAATTAACAAATTAATCTATACTAACAAATTAATCAAGACGGGTTTCCCATTCGCTTAATTACTGACAGCCGGTTTATACTTCAGCTACGAATGATCATTCCGTAGCATAGTAGGTACCATCATTCCCCGTTACTATCTCTGGCAGTATTTCTTTGATGAGCCATGTCAGCCTTTACAGTGGCTCATAAAGCCTGGCACTTGGGTTACACGATTACTTGTTAGGGCTAGTTCCCACGGCAACCCAGTTTTGCGGGATTCAGGGTGGATTCGACCAAAAAAGAGTAAATATTAATCTCGGAATAAATCGTCAGTTTTGACATTATTTCCCATACTGAAACTGTCAATAAGTTGTACCAGGAGTTATTCTCGGATAAATGTTTGGTTGAATCGGGCCTCAGTAATGTAGGATCCCAAAAAATTGGAATGTCGTGGGAACACACATGTGTGTTTGAAATACGAATTACAAATTCAACCAGTTTTTTGCGGGATACTGCAAACGGGATGTTCATGTGAACGTAAATTAATATTAAAACATGTATTAGGTACTACTAAAATATCAATCGGCAGACAGTGATGACTGAGTTTGTTGCGGCGCTTCTTCTCAGCACTTGCCAAATGTTGGTCTCGAAGCGCTGGTAGGGTAAAAAGATTATGAGACATGTAGAGGCTCCTTAAGAGCAAAATATTTGACAATTTGTAAGTAGGTAGGTACTATTTAATTAATATTTTTTGACTTTGACTTTGGGGCCCTGCAAAAAACGGAATGTCTCCGTGAGAACAAGCCCAACTTCTTTCTCTCATCGTAATTAATACACAAGATTGGAAAAGCTTTCTGTTTTACTGAGCAATTAAGTTCACTATGTTGTATTGTTTGCACATTAGTTATTATCGATATACGTTATAGATAAACATCATGTGTTGGGAAATATCGTTATGTAGATAGATACGGTAGAGTAATTGTATACAAAAGCATGATTAGTCATTTAAGAGCATACAAAAGTAGTTTCAGATTCAGATATTTATTTTCATCACCATAATGTTACAAAAAGTATAAAGAGAAGAGGGATTGATTGATAGTCAAACTTACTTTCAGTTTCTTTATAAGTTAAATGTTTTGTTTCGTCTTCAGGCATCTGTCAAAGTTTTCTGCAACCTAACTTAATGGCATAACATTTCCCATCATGTGAAAAAAATCCTCACGTATCTTTACCAAACAATAATTTCGACGTTATACCTACATAGGTTTATGTACAAAGGCATATTTAAGGAACTTCGGTTGGTCTAAAAGTCTTTGTAGTCGTTTTTCACCATGTTATATCTGAGTAATTTTCGAGCAGTTTGTTTTAAACCTTTTGTTCAATTACTTGGAGATGGCAAAGAAACATTGAGACAGTTACAAATAAATTATGTGTATTTATCTAATGAATGCTATACCTACTTTATGTAAAGTGTACGGAAGCAACTGAATTTGACTTCTCTCAAACTGATACAGAGAACTTTTATCACAAGTATTTAGGTATACAAAGAGGTAAAGTTTGTGAGTTTATGAGGTTGTGGGGGTAATCTCTGAATCTATTTAATCGATTTTGAAAATTATTTTACCAATACAAAGCCACATTACTTGTGAGTGCCATAGACTATATTGATGGTACAAATTACTGGCACAGCTGGTATATTATAAATTAACATCTAACAAGCCCTCTCTCCCATTACCCACTGTGACCACACAACCGCGTTACTCATCAATTTGCTTTACATTATGGGACATATACTTTTACAGGCCAGTCGCTCATACATAGTCGACGGCGCATTATGATATCGTAAACTGAGAGATTAAAGTTATCGCTAGTGATGTCATTGTTACTGTTCTATCGATGGTTTATGGGTACTTCCCGTTAGACGACCTCTCTTACGTAAATCTCGTTGAATAAACTCTGAAACGTTGGTACATGTTATGTTTCACTAACTTTTTAAAGGTTACACATTTTGCGATGTTTGTTTGGGCTTCTTTTGAAAATAGATATTATGATATTAGTCAATAAAGATATTATGATTATGATTATGATTATGATTATGATTATGATTATGATTATGATTATGATTATGATTATGATTATGATTATGATTATGATTATGATTATGATTATGATTATGATTATGATTATGATTATGATTATGATTATGATTATGATTATGATTATGATTATCCTGCTTTCGCCTCCGAGATTTATTTTACCATGTAGTACCCCTGTACGACAACCCAATCCGCACACAATATTCAGCGTAGTAGTAGTAAAAAACAAAAGAGCGGGCAACCCCACCCCTACCACGCTNAAACAGTATAACCACATTTTGACAATAGTAGATGGATTCACCAAGTTCACATGGATATTTCCAACTAAGAGTACAACGAGTAAAGAGACAATTGAGAAGCTGAAGATGCACCAACAGCATTTTGGAAATCCTGTAAGAATAATAAGTGACAGAGGAACGGCATTCACCGGGGGTGAATTTCAAGATAATTGCAAAGAAGAGAATATGTTACCATCACGACGGGTGTACCAAGAGGAAATGGACAGGTAGAAAGACTACATAGGACTATTATGGTACAAGCACATCAGCCGAGTGCAGAGGGCTATAAATAGTACCTACCAGCGTAGCATAGACACGACTCCATTTCACCTGATGGTTGGTATAAACATGAGATGTAAAGAAGACCTGGAAATATTGGATTTACTAAGACAAGAAGAGATTGATCAATATGATGAACAGAGAGAAGACATTAGAATGAAAGCTAAGCAGCAAATACTTCAGGTACAGGAGGAAAATAGGAAGACTTTCAATGAGAAGAGGAAACCAAGTTCTCAATACAAAGAAGGAGATTTGGTGGCCATAAAGAGGACTCAGTATGGACCGGGTTTGAAGCTGAAACCTAAGTATCTAGGGCCATACCGGGTGACGAAGGTTAAGCGGAAAGATCGTTACGATGTAGAGAAGGTGGATACTGCTGCTGAAGGGCCTAATAAGACATCCAGCTCAGCTGATCAAATGAAGCCGTGGCCAAATTAGGTAAAGTATCTTGCTAATTAAATAAGAGGTGATGAATGAAAGGATTTGTAAATTAAAAACCATTTTTATTACAATTGTTACGGTCATTCATTATTGTATATTTTATTTCACTAAAATGTAAAGTTTATCATAGTTCATGTTTCACCAACTGATTTGATTAATTATAAAGATGAACAATATTTCAGTTTTATAAACATTGGTGTGTTTAGAACTTGAATATCTTAAGACTTGATATTGAGTAACCTGAAATTAAAGATTTCAAATTATTTCTATAAGATTAATAAATAAGATGATATACACTATCTTTGATGTAAAGTGTTTAAGACTAAGTTGAAAGATTGATTTATAATAAGATGATAACTGTAAAATGTGTAAAAGTGTAAAATGAGATGTGTACTATGTAAGGAGTCAAAAATCTAAAATGTTAAGGATTTCATGTAAATTGTAAGAATAGTAGTTGTTAGATGTTTGTTTAAGTAGTTATTTACAAAGTATGTTTTGTGTAGGAAGTTAAAAGTTAAATGTTTGAGAGTTTGAGTTTTAAACTATTGGATGCTCGAATAAGTTTTTATTTGCAAAGCTAGCTATGTATAAAGTTTAAGATGTTGTTGTTAGGAGATGTAACAGTTTAATGAGTTGAGTATTTACTAAGTTTAATGATGTTTAATGAAAGTTAGTGTTTGTAGCCTAAGGTTGTCTGAGGACAGACAAAGACAGGATTGCCGAGAGTGTAGGATTGTAACATCTATGGAGTAAATACTCTATTGTTTTAAACTCTTTGGATGAACGAACGAGTGTGAGCGAGACGAACGTATGGAGAGTGAGTGAGAAGGAAGGAAAGGGTCATGGCGGCAAGACGGTTATGAGTAAGTGTGGCTCTGTATTTTATAAAAGAAGAATAAACATATTGTTGGAAGAAACTGATTTTCCTTGCGAAGCCCCGTCCCTACATACATTTGATAAATACCGAACTTGAACAAAGTTGCAAAACAAATTCGCCGCGACTCTTATAACCCTAAAACGCTACTGCTTTTTAACAGGTAGCATAAAATATGATAATTACAGCCCCGGTCAGTTTACACAGCGCAAATGACCCTTTCACTCGGCCGCCTCACAAATCTTTTGTAACAGACATTCCGAATATTTTAATTAAGCCCGTCCATTTTAAATCGAGAGATAACTATATCCGTTACCAAGGAGTGAAACAATCGATTTGTATTGTAATGGTTTTACTAAACAGTAGTGCTGTTTAAATTTGATATTTTAACGAAAGGCGAAAATTGATTAGAGTTCCTAATTTATAAAATAGAGGACACCTTTACCCGTTCCTGAAAGCTACATCATATTTAATTGCATTCATCTCACATTAAACACTATTAAATGTTTAATTGATAGTATTGGTATTTTAAAAATCTGAACATCATACATAATTAATATTTTATACATTACATATGCTATAATTTGCTCTTGAAATCCTGCAAACCTGCACTGATAATACAGTTAAGTTTGCATCTTTATGAATATCATTATTTTATTTTTATTTACCCATTTTCGTTTACGACCGCCCGCTTCAAATTTTATTCATACTTTCATATAAATATTGATCAAAGAATTTTTACATAATATCATCACTGATTGGAAAATAAGTGGATTGAATGAATGAAAACCCAACTAGCCAATAGGGATGATGACTGGGTAATGAAATCGAAATTCTACTTAGTCCGTCAGACAAATAATTAGAAAATATTAGACTCATATTTTTTATAGTATTATATTGAGTTGAAATGTCGCGTGACGTCACTTTTGAGTAAAAATTCTACTCAAGCATGACGTATCGCGCCATTTCAACTCGATGTAGCACTGTTATTATTTAATTATGAAAGAAAATAAAAAATATGAGTCTAATATTTTCTAATTATCTGTCTGACGGACAAATAATTGAAATTTTGTCAGCTAGCCTATTTTCATTTACCAGCCAAACGAAACAAGCCAGGACAGTCACGTCCACACTTAACGTACCTTATCGATGAAGCGTACGAGTGTTGCAAGTTGATTTATGCGCCGGATAATGCCAGGGCGACATCTCCCGGCGTGGGCGGCGCCAACTCCACTTTCAGGTTAATACTGACAAGCGACAGGCTTAGCTTTGAAATAGTGCGGGCATGGCGCATAATTCGCGTTAAGGGACTATGCACATTCGGTAGGTAGTCGTAATTTGACGACAGGAATCACAATACCAAATCTAAGAGTGCCCATACATCACCAGAACTTCTAATGATCATTCACTACAAGTTATTTTTGAAAGAAACCCTAATTCAATCAACGCAAGGCAAGCCTACAGCGCACACGCCTTACGCTAACTATGGTGGATTTAGCCACTCAAAGGCAGTGCTCAAAGAGCATGAAGAAATGATATAAATGCTACTCGGTAAGCTTTTACTATATGTTTTCCGGACATAGAAAACATTGTGTTAACAATTGTCCTTCAAAACACATAATTAAATCTTATTACGGACTAGTACTCACAATGAACTAATATTAATAGCAGTAGTCCTACAAAAATTATTATGCACTAAGCATAACGGTGTTTAATAAAATTAAATATACTCGTAACAAACAGGTAGACCTTTCATTCAATATAGTTCACGGAAAATTCTCTGTTTGCGCGAGTCAAGTAAGCACAGCGCCATCTGTGAGCAGAATTGTGAACTAAAATGTCTTGTATTCCCGCATGCTGTAGGTTTGGATTTGGTTCACTCTTTTTATTCTAAATCATAATTATAATGCTTTGTCTATTTATAAACGAACTGAACTAGCATTTTCATATTAAGTATACCTACCTATCTAGAGATTCAATACATGCCTAATAATTTTAACACAGGGAGCTATTAATAATGTTAACGTTTTTCCTTTCCCATTCCTTTCCCATGACAGTTGTTTCTAATAGGGGAGAGTTCGGTATATTGTACCGCCGGGTAAATTGTACCACCCTCATATTTCGTAAAGTATTTATTGAATGTCTGTAATTGCAACACTCAGCGATACACAACTAAAATAAATTAATATCGGCCGTGTGGTTTTTGCCGTGACAACAAACACGTGTGTTTTATTTTGAAAAGTATTTTTTCATTGTTTTCAAGTAACTTTTGACAATACATGTTAAGATTGTAATTTTGTTAAATTTAATCACAGGGTGTTTCTAATATATTATTTAGAAGCGTAAATTAGTGTGGATTACAATTATTTAAAACATTTTTCGGTATTTATAAGCTATATTTTTTACCGATTTTTTAAAAGCACTATCANAAATAGGAAGACTTTCAATGAGAAGAGGAAACCAAGTTCTCAATACAAAGAAGGAGATTTGGTGGCCATAAAGAGGACTCAGTATGGACCGGGTTTGAAGCTGAAACCTAAGTATCTAGGACCGTACCGGGTGACGAAGGTTAAGCGGAAAGATCGTTACGACGTAGAGAAGATGGATACTGCTGCTGAAGGGCCTAATAAGACGTCCAGCTCAGCTGATCAAATGAAGCCGTGGCCTAATTAGGTAAAGTATCTTGCTATTTTAAATAAGAGGTGATGAATGAAAGAATTTGTAAATTAAAAACCATTTTTATTACAATTGTTACGGTCATTCATTATTGTATATTTTATTTCACTAAAATGTAAAGTTTATTGTAGTTCATGTTTCACCAACTGATTTGATTAATTATAAAGATGAACAATATTTCAGTTTTATAAACATTGGTGTGTTTAGAACTTGAATATCTTAAGACTTGATATTGAGTAACCTGAAATTAAAGATTTCAAATTATTTCTATAAGATTAATAAATAAGATGATATACACTATCTTAGATGTAAAGTGTTTAAGACTAAGTTGAAAGATTGATTTATAATAAGATGATAACTGTAAAATGGGTAAAAGTGTAAAATGAGATGTGTACTATGTAAGGAGTCAAAAATCTAAAAAATGTCAAGGATTTCATGTAAATTGTAAGAATAGTAGTTTACCGTTAGTTGTTTATTTAAGTAGTTATTTTCAAAGTTTGCTTTGTGTAAGAAGTTAAATGTTTGAGAGTTTGAGTTTTAAACTATTGGATGCTTGAATAAGTTTTTATTTGCAAAGTTAGCTATGTATAAAGTTTAAGATGTTGTTGTTAGGAGATGTAACAGTTTAATGAGTTGAGTATTTACTAAGTTTAATGATGTTTAATGAAAGTTAGTGTTTGTAGCCTAAGGTTGTCTGAGGACAGACAAAGACAGGATTGCCGAGAGTGTAGGATTGTAATATCTATGGCGTAAATACTCCATTGTCTTAAACTCTTTGGATGTACGAACGAGTGTGAGCGAGACGAATGTACGGAGAGTGAGAGAGAAGGAAGGAGAGGGGTCATGGCGGCAAGACGGTTAAGAGTAAGTGTGGCTCTGTAATATTTAAAAGAAGATTAAACATATTATTGGAAGAAACTGATTTTCCTTGCGAAGCCCCGTCCCTACATAATTATAAAATAATGTTTTTTCTGCATACGCGAATTATGATGCATAAACTTAGGTAATTAAATTAAATCTTCTCCGTAATGTAATAAAAATATCGGTTAGAAAATTCTTAGTCCATGTAGTAAGTAGGTATTGAACTATAAATCTTATTATTATAAAGTATATTGTGCTGTACCTATTTCAATCTAAAGGCGACATCAGAAATCAGAATATAATTACAATAATAAAACAAGCGAGACCGGTACCTTACTATCTTTTTTATTCTTATTTAATTCGTACGTGGCCTTCCTTCGCTCTTATTGTATTGTCTTTAAGGAGAAGTTTATTAATAACATAAAGCACTTGGACCCACAGTTGATCTATATTTAACGGAAATGGAATACTTAGGCGAGGTCGCTTTATTAAGTGCAAGTCACTAAAAAATGGTCTGTAATAAAATCATCGACTCGAATTAGCTGACCTTGCGATGAATTAGGTAGGTACATTTCGCAAGTTTAATTTGTCATCGCAATGCAATAATACACACGATTAATAGCACAAGATGATAATATTATGTAGGTTAATGCTATTTGATAAAATCATTTGGCGATCTTCTCAGGGGATTCTGGATGATTACCTTAGAGGTGGATGAAGAAAAAATAGTCAAAAGAAAAAATATTTGCATAAATAAACAAATAAAATACTAAGGCCAACACTGACTGAATTCAATGTTATAAAATTAAGACCAAGCATTTTCACACAAGGAAGGTCGCGGGAAGAGCCTGGATGCGGGCAGCGCCGGACCGTTCATTGTGGAAAACCTTGGAGGAGGCCTTTGTCCAGCAGTGGACGTCATTTGGCTGAAACGAACGAACGATTGTCGTAGATTTCCTTAGATTAATAAAGCTAGATTTCACTAATTTCTCCTCTCCTCGTTTGATTGTGTTTAATGGCGGTTAAGTTACCTATAGACTATAGTTAGTAGTAGATCATGGCTATACGAAATTTGCAGCAGTGGGAACGATAGGTGGGAATAAATTATTGTTAGTCCCATTACAGAAAACATAAAATTAAAATGATTTGGAATGCTTAAGCCTTCTGTTGACACATAGGTATCATACGCACTGTCTAGACCATTATAATGAATTTAACTAATAATTAAAAAAAAAACTTACAAAAAAAAATCAAGGTATTAAAGTATAACAAGTATTTTATTTCCTGCTTGACCCTCGTGTGCATTCAGCCGCAGTTTGTATTATTTTTAGAGCAAGTAACATTATGGTCAACGACCGTGAGTGGCCATGAATTAAATTAGAGCTTTTACTTCACGAAGATCATTATTTAACTTTCCTAGAAGAAAATAAATGAATGCAATGACTCGATCTTAACACAAATAAGTATAAATCTAAGAGGTATTTTTGATATTAAATTAATCGCAATTGATTTTTTTCTGTGGCACATTGTATCTGAAATTGTTAATACCTACTATAGGTCTATCATTTAACTTAGTCAGTGCCTGAGGTATAGTTCCAAAATACTGAACTGTCCTATGCATGACATTGACAGTGGGGCGCCACCGTCAATACCGGATCGCTGGTTCCGATTTTTGCCATGTTGGAAACCATATAGTTGAACGATGGTAGCGCCCCCTTGTCATTGAGTTTGGTGGGACAGTTCAGCGTGGGTCATCTATAATAGGGTGTTTTTGGGTCGTCAAACGTCAGCGAGACTTCAAAATGTGCTTCAGTATGCACTGTTTCGTCACCCTTCCCGTGCCGCTCCCATGCCTCAGGCACTGAGTAACCGCCTAGACATAAAGAAGAGTTTACTCAAATACGAGATCTTCATCATATTATTATTATGAGTAAGGTTATTACACTAGGATATTACACTGACATTGTGAGTGAAACTCTTCTAACGTTATGAACGCTTTTTGTTTTTAATATATTTTTTTTAAAGATTATTATCAATTTGTCCCAAATTACTAATAGTCCTATTAGCCCCTCGTGGTAAGCTAAATAAGCTTGTGTTACGAGTGGGCTCACCACAATTTTATAGTCGAGCGGCGCACAGTGATTCGAGTAGAACAAGCTAGCTGGACAATATTATTTTTTTACTTTAATGGGTTTAATACACGCATTACTTACTTTTTTGTGCAATTTAAGATTAATTAGGCTTGTTATTATAATTATTATAGGTAGGTTTGAAAAAAAAATTTTTTTTGGTAATAAAATATTTATTTCCTAAAATCAAGAGAAACAGACTAAAAAGGAAAGAAGAAACTAACATTACAGTATAATAATAATTGGTCTTATGATGTATTAGGTGGTAAAGTATGAAATTCCCGTTTTTTATGGAGAATTTAATGAAAATCAATTTTTCGATATAAACATTTTTGCGATTTATATGGAACAAAGAATCTCAGTTTTTTTTAATTTAGTAGGTAGACTGGGACAACATTAATGACTTGCCAAGTTGCTGTGGCCAGCAGACATTTGCGCTGCAGCTTCAGCAGCCAATATCAGTTCTCAAGTACTTCTTGAGGAAATGAGGTCTAAAAGTCTTCTTCTTTTCGTCTTTTTGCTGGACTCGTCGAACTCCTTGAGTGGTCGTCCAGGTGTAGAATCTTTCGACGTGGAAGACTGAACTTTATGAACAGAAACATGTAACACTATGGCTCCGGGAATCCACTCAGTTTTGTTTTTCATGAAGCGTTCCCTGTTTTGCCGTATTTCGTCCATTGAAATGAAATTGAAATGCGACTGATGCTATTCTTCAACTCTCTCAGCATGTTTAGTTTGTAATTTTGTTAAATTTAATCACAGGGTGTTTCTAATATATTATTTAGAAGCGTAAATTAGTGTGGATTACAATTATTTAAAACATTTTTCGGTATTTATAAGCTATATTTTTTACCGATTTTTTAAAAGCACTATCACCTAGTCGGCTAAATTGTACCACATCAAGTTGTATGGAACTTTACCAAAGGATTTTGAAATTTTTTTTAGTAAATCATATTTTGAAGTTATAATAGCGTAGTTATGTTTGACTAACAATAAATGAAAGCAAAAGACTGGCAAAGTAGATTAGGTACAAGTGTGCGTTACGATAATTGGAATTACAAAACTTGTACTCAAAATCGTGATAACGTGTAAAACAATATCAATTGTCTATGTTATTAACTACTGTTCCTTTTCGTTTCCTAATTTGTTAAGAATGTATCGTATAATATTTTGCCATAGTTTTTTTATAGGCTTGAAATTTATTGAAATCCAATTTAGTAACCCTGTGGTACAAATTATCGAACCGGTTGGCTAAATTGGACCGAAGCTCTGAACTCGTACTTTGTTGATTTGTGCTAAATATACAACAATAATGTTAATTAATACTTATGAAATAGTAAGTTGAATAATTTATCTTTTATTATATATATACTATGGACATTAGCAAAAACAAAAGAAAACTATGTGTAAAATGGGATTGAAAAAAACTGGTCCAAATTAGCGGACTCTCCCTTATATTTTAATCTTCGTTTTTGTAAAAAAAAATCCGCACTTAGCGAAGTATTAAAGTACTTTTTACAAATTGTTTACTAATTAAAAGACGCAATTACACTGTAACCCTCTACTACGAGTAGTCACGAAGATAAACTAGAGCGTTCAGTGTGTATGGATTCTAAAACAGAACTGTTCCATTCCAAAATTGTTAACTTGAAATTGCATAAAGTGAACGAATTATAGAGTTGACATTTAGGTGGACGCCATGTTTTGTTGTGGATACGAACAACGGGCGGCGACTGCGAATGACAAATACCGAAACGTAATTTGTGTACAAAAATCTAAATTAAAATAAGTTTTGAATATACTTGATATTTGATAGCCACATTAATTAACCTGTAAATACAGAGGAATTGGAAAAAATCCCGACAATTTTAAACACAGTAGAAAGTTTATCGAAATTGCTTGAATATACATTTCCAGAAGTTAAAGAAATAACAATGAAAATAATGTATTATAATAATACAAAATTAATTAATTAATAGTTACTGTAAAATGTGCCATAGTTAAGACTTTAAACTCATTGTCATTTAAAAATCAATTCATAAAGTAAGTATAAAAAGTAGGCAAAGACGAAGGTACATAATTAAGTAAATACTATTTGCACTTTATAATATAAAGGTAATAAGTGTGATTTTGTAAGAAAAAAATATGTAGACAAAATATATGCCGTCGCTGTACAAAATTAATAAATTATGTATAATTAGGTGTTAAATAACAAGACCTTGCTGATTTTTGACGCATTGCGTGCAATAAACGTGTTAATATTTCAATGTAAGATATTGTTAAACATATTATATAGCAATTAAATTATTTGTCAATGTCTGCTCGAAAGGAAAATTAATTGCTTAATGCTCACACCTAATTTGTTAAATGTGTAACGATATGCTAAAAAAATGATTAGGCAAAATTATAATAACATTTCCTCAAAATATACAGGTTGCTTTTTTTTACGAAGACCATACAAATCTTCATACAACTATGTCACATAGGTAGTCTTATTAATTAACTAAACTTTGCATTTCTAGTCATCTTAAGAATATTGTATTTTTACCAAATCCAAAAAGCTTTTTGGTATCAAGGTGTTTTGTTTCTTAATAAAAGTAGCACCAATATATTGAGAAACACCATGTATAAAACTATTAAAGCCAGATGAACGCCGTATATGCTAATGAACGGCCTTCATAGTTCATACGTAGATTTTATCAGCACGATAATCTATCAGACTAATCTAAGGCATTTTAAGATGTAGGAAGAAATCTATGCACTTATTATTTTAAAATAATATCAATTGATTTTATAGGCACAGAATTTTATAAAAAAAAAAATAATTACTAGGGGAAATCTACACGCGTTAATTGAAAAGCGCCACATTAATCTAACTTCTGTAAGTTATGACAAATTATTTTTACCACAAAGCGTGGCATTTCTTGATGTAAATTACGTGCCTTATATTAATTTATTTTTTTCACTACCTAGGTACCTAAAACATTTTAACAGATCCCTTAGGTCAATTTAGTCGGTAAGGTGATTTAATATGTTCTTAGCCAAACGAATAATAAAAAAACACAATCTAAAGCATAACGTGAGAAAGTAAGGCTGAGGTGCACCACCTTACTTTAACCGTAACTATAACGACAACCAGTGTTTTTTGTAAGGAGTTTGACAGATTTCTGACGTTTGTTATAGTTAAAGTAGGATGGTGCAACCCAGCTTAAGAATGTTATTGCTTACTCTTCTTATTTCTATGCATTAGATATACCTACTTCATCTTCATTTCATAAACACTGTAAGCAAAAATTAAAACTACAGTAAAGCTCATAACTTCGTATCCGTTAGCAACATTTGTAAAGTTAATAAATATTCTATTCAGCTGAAGCTCTCAAGGGCAGCCGTAATAGTGAGATGATATCAAACAATTGGAGATCGCAGTTAAGGTAACATTGTTAACACTAATTGTGGCACCCGGTTCCGCCCGCCGCATGCCGCGGGCACTACATTGTATCTTTATTAAAATAGATATTGTTAAGGATTACTCATCGTTAAACGGATCTGGATAATTATTATAATAGCGCACGTGCCTTCAATAAATTTTATTGATAATAGTGAATGAGATCTTATTAAAAAGTGACAGCACTGCATGCAGCATCCTGATGGTCGGACCTAAGAAAGATTGCAATCCACGAGTAGGTCAGATAAAGCTAAGAATATAAGCACTTTTTACTCCCAGTATTAACCCTACCACTAAAAATATTTATTTAATCAAAACACAACTGCTAATACGGCTAATCACCATAGGAATCGTATGTATTTATTATTCAGTTATCAAATTCAAATTTGGATTTGAATACAGTTATCAGGCTCTACAGTTTTGTTTTGAAAGACCTATTTATTACAAACTGCATTAGATGCCACAGTATTGAGCTTGATGGTCAAAATTAAATAAAAATATTATTGATTTTGATTTTTTGATTTGATTGATATGCCGTTTTCTACAGCATTATAATATGACATACCCATACTTCGGCGTAATACTATAATATTTTATGTTTTAATTGGAGCATCAGATTTTTTACATGAACGTGACATACCTACATACCACTGTTAAGTTTACCTGCGTCCAAAAGTTGAAACTTGAAATCAACACTTTTTGGAGACGTATTTTTGGTCACTACTCCTAAATTCAATTTGGTAAAAAATTGTAGATTCTTTAATTTCTTGAGAGTTCAAGTAAACATCTATTGAAATATTTCTATTAAGTTGTCAAGGTTAACTCGGCGATTGATTAGATTCGAACCCCTTTACGCAACAAGAATCACTAGCTGCGGAAAATTTTCGCTTTATTGATTAATCTGGGCGTTCGACTGCGCAATGACAAGTTTGGGTAATTTGGAAAATTGCAGTTTTACTTTTAATTAAACAACTTGATAAAATCGAAATGCCTAAGGAGCACAACCTTCCGCTTGCCGAGCGACTGCTTATCCAATTATTATATTTAAAATTTAGTTTGAGAAGCGACTCTATTCGCTAAGAAATTTTAATTTCAGTTTTTAGTACGTTTTTTAAACACCAACCACCACCGATCTACGAATGAGTCAATAAGTATTTTTACACGATTTTCATGAGTAAAATCATAATACAAACCATCTTAATTCTTGTACGTAAAAGCTGTTTCATAAGACATTGAACCAAAGTTCTAAGTTCCACTAAAAAGTTACATAATGAAGGACAGTAAAGGTACAAAAGGTAATTTTTAAATTTTTACATTTTGCCGAGCAGGTTAGTATACTTTAAACATCAAAAGTAGAGTCAAAATGATAGACAATAAATGCTAAATGGTATGGTCTCACCTACGCGGTTACGAGTACAATAGGTAAACTGAACCTATCCAAAACTTGGCTTAATTTTTCCCATAAACATTTAGTCACCCCTTTACAAAACGTCTCGATCCACCGGCCGTGGTGTCGCAAAATGTTACTTAACCCTTAAAATGCGTGCCCACTGTAAAATTGAATCAAGAGTCGTCTGTCACGGGCCACCGAATCCGTTGCGTACGATTACGTGTACGCAATTCGTTGGGAAAATTGCTCTCTTCGATTTAACAAAGTCTAAATAAAATTGACATCCTATGCTTTTACGTAACATTGCTTCCTTCGTAATCTTCGTTTCAGCAATGACGTTCACTGCTGGACAAAGGCCTCCCCCAAAGATTTCCTCAACGACCGGTACTGCGCCGCCCGCATCCAGGCACCTCCCGCGACCTTCACCAGATCGTCGGTTCACCTAGTGGGGGGCTGCCTACACTACGTCTTCCGACTCGTGATCGCCACTCGAGAACTTTTCTGCCATAACGTGAGTAAATTTTCTTGTGCCGAAGAGAAACGAAAGAACCTACGAAGATACGTTTGTCAAAATCAAGTTATTTATTTTTATTAAACAACACTAGTGACAACGAATCATGTTGATTATTTAAGTAGTTATACCTTGTATTTTGAAATGCTTCTCATATTTTTCAGACAAAATCTTGACCCCAAAAAGTATATTTAAGAGGATGTCAAAAACATTACCGGCTCTCATTACTCAAAAACGACAACCAATTTTCCGTTCACGTCGTCGTTTGTTTTTCGTTACACTAATACATTAACATGGCATTATCTTGTCGGAAGTTACAACGAGTACTTAGACGAGAAAACTTTTGTTATCCGATTATCTATACTAATATTATAAACCTGAAGAGTTTGTTTGTTTGTTGTTTGCATGAACGCGCTAATCTCAGGAAGGACTAGTCCGATTTGAAAAAATATTTTTGTGTTGGATAGCCCATTTATCGAGCAAGGCTTTAGGCTATATGGGTACTTCTCATTTACACTCAAATTTGATGGTCACACAGTAATAGTTCATAAACGGTATAAGTTAGAACAATAACTTTGAAATCAGATGATAAAATATCTATTTAGCTACATACAAAATAAATTTTATCGTAATAGAAGCAAAAATAATACGAAAAAATGACATGAAACGATAAAAAACGGGGTCATTTTTCGCGTTCTCATCGTGTCACACCTTCGGTTGCAATGAAACATTTGGTTACTGCATTCACAAAAGAGTTCTTTTTTATTGAGGTACTGATAATCCGTTTTTTGCTTCATTAGCATTTCAGAATGCCACCAGTGTCACCCTTAAAACCAATTGCGTAGAATCTTGTAACTTAGTAGATGAGTTAATCGGTAAAATTGTATCTTGTATTTAAGTAGGTACCTATTTATATTATGTTATTGCTATTTATCTATGAAAATAAGACAAAAT
Source organism: Ostrinia furnacalis (assembly GCF_004193835.3). NCBI lineage: Eukaryota > Metazoa > Arthropoda > Insecta > Lepidoptera > Crambidae > Ostrinia > Ostrinia furnacalis. The sequence continues at coordinate 98,381 of NW_021135939.1, read as the reverse complement.
ATGTGTTATATAAACACTTAAGAGTCATTTACAGTAGTAAAGTTTGAAAAAAATATTGCTGTGAAATACAGAATCACTTTCGTGGCATCAAAAAATTCAAAACGTTAAAGCTTCCAAACGAGACTCACTATTTGACTGATTTACTGAGAATACAATCTTCACATCAAGCGCTACAATTTTTGTTTACAAAAAGTTGAAATAAGTTAGAAATAAAATTCGCCACGAAGGTGACGATGAGAACCGTGGCGATGAGAAATACCCATATAACATCACTATACAGCCAATAGGAGCGGAGCAGTAAAGAAACAAAAATTTCAAACTATTTTCACGCGTACGAAGTCGCGGGCACAGCTAGTAATTTATAAGCCGTTGTTTACTTAATGCCGCAATGTTACCCCGTTGGTTTATAATAGCTCAATAAATTTGTGCTATACATCGGTGTAAATTATCCTTGGGTCACGACAGCCGTAACTCAAAAAATGGTAGCAAACGTTCCAAGATATCCGGAAAGGCGACCGCATTTTGATTGATACTAAAGACCACCTGAGCGGAACGTAAACAATAAACAAATTCAGTTTGTTTATTGGTAGCACAATTGTGTTTATGTTAATGACTGATTTTATTATAGTAATTTGAATTATGTTATTAAGTTTTGCTACGAGTAGATACCTATATGTTTTAAGTGTGTCTATGTTCAAGGATAAGTTAGACTGCTAGGTGTTTGCATTGTTTCTCAGGCACTGGACCTATGTTTTTCAGAAATTATCATATACATATAACTATTTATAGAGACAAGAGAGAATACGACAAATCAAATGCAAATCTCTCCGAAATAGGCACTTGTCATAGTTGTAATCTCGTAATGAATTAAAGTTCTAAATAAATGAAAAACATAAACCAAATATGTGTACTAATATGGTTTTATGTTTTTGTAGTACGAGTATATCGTCGTCCATCGCTGCTGACAAGTGATTCATATTTTTGTACAAAATTACATAAGAATCTTCTCGTATCTAGAGAGGCAAGACTGTCAAAAAACTTACAGAAATACTGAAACTTGCCATACTATTTAAATATCGTATACGTTCTAATAAACAAAACCTCTTTAACTACAGTTCCATTGATGAAGAGATTTGCTTCAGTAAATGCTATAATTAGCAAATTACAATTAATCATCCAGGTTTCTAAGGACAGGTCCCTTTCTATCTCGGGCCCTATGAGGAATGGTATCGACTCCGGCGCACTTCTCCACAGAAGGCTTAATAAACTATCGAGCAGATGTAAATTAGTGTTGTAATGTTACATGTTTTTATCGATATAGTTTTTGGTTGTTTATTCTACGATGATTTATTAAAATAAATCAAAATCAAGACACTCTTCTGTAGAGTACTATTTTCCTGTAGTATATTTAGTAAAGTTAATATAACACTACTGCTACGAAGTACAATATTATTATGTGCTACGACGTATGTTAGTATGAAATAAGCACTAAGATCTTTATGAAGTCGCAAGATACCAATAACTAGATGACCTAGTAACTATAGAATCTTGTACGCTTTTGGGCTATTAACTAGATACAGCTTAATGAACTATTTTATTTGCCCACACTCTATTTAGCAACATGTATCAGCATGAACAGTTTGCAATCAATGCTTTAAGTCCTTTTTACCGAGAAGAACATCGATAGGTCAATCGATGTTTCCCCGTCACTAATGTAAATGGAACAGAGCACGCCCGAGGCTAGGGCGGGGTCCGTACAACACTTTCATATTATTACGGCCGCATAGCACGCACACAGGCACGCGCACTCAACCACGCTTAGATCGGCGCACGCGCACGCGATACAACCACTTTCAATGATTCGTTAGCGAAATCATTAGGAGATGTAATGTCGGCGCATTGTAATACGTGTTTATGGTTATTTAAATGATTTATTTTTATTGATTGTTTTTGCCTTGTTGCGAGACAGAAAATAATGATGGTTGGTATGAATAAGGCTACTATTACAGGGGCTATTGCGAAGGTGATTTCTGCTACTATTTGGTAATGGAATCTGTAACGAGAAAATGAGTTGTCATGTGGGTTAAGTTGGGGCATTCATCACTCGGATCCGGGTGTAGTGTGTAGACAGAAACGTCGGCATTGACTGATGTGGGTTGTTGTCTCCTTAGTTATAAATTTAGGCCCGGAATTAATAGGCGTAGTATACAATAATATACGAGTAGATGAATGCCAATAGACGCTGCACTGTGTTACTAAACAAATACAACCGAATCGAATATGCCGCCGACCCGCACTAAGAAACAATAGGTGATGTGAATAATTTAACAACTTGAAATTAGTAATTTGTAGTGATTATATTTTTGGGATATTTGTATGTTTTGTGGGTTTTTATACCAAAAAGTCCATTCTCATTCGCAAATTTGACTATTTTTCATCTCTCTATAATAATGTATGTGGATGTCACCTATTTCTTTCTTAAATTGAAAAGAAGTAATTAAACACTCTTAAAATGAATAAAACAATCTTGCTCTACGAAAGTTCATTAATCTTTCATGAATTATTATTAATAATGATTAAAACAGCTTGGGTGGTCTTCTAATTATTATTTCATTGGTCTGTTCATGATGAGACCAAAAAAGTAGTGCTGTGCAACCATATGAATATTTTTATTCGATATTTCGAATAAATTGGAGCACGTAAGGACAATAACATCGAAAATAACATTAACAACACCTAATAATGCATTTATTTGTCTCATTCTTCGATTCGGTCTCTAGCATTTGGTCCGAAACTCACATTAACGAAATTAAATAGCTTATTACTGGCAATAAAGCGAAGGGTAATGCGGAAAACGAAAGGTTCGATCGAATCAAATCGCGTATTCGATGAGTTTACGTTGTGATTGTCGCAAATTCGGGGTAATAAAAGTTTACAGTTGTGCAAAAACGGTTTTACATTCGAAAAACCTCGATCGCTTCATCCAAATTTTAGGCTGTGGTCACATAATGACTTTATTGTAGAGTCGCAATACTCGCAATTCACAAAAAATCGCAAATAGCTTGCAGGCTGGAAAAATGGGAATTTAAAGTGATCATCGGTTCTGATTTTTAAGGTAATGATATCATTAATTTCATATTAATGTTTTTGTAAGACAAAGTATTTTTGGGGGGACGAATTCTGTAGCATTCTAAGGGTGAAACTACAAGCTAGTCTTTTATTATTTAAACGGTACTAGCATACAGATATTTTTTGACAGTATAAGCTTACAAGTTTAATAATTGGACTCTTTTTCTTGGGAAACAAACGATTGTTATATTATACAAGCCTAGCTTTATTAGTAGTAGGTACTCAGCGTTTGAAACAAAATCCCTCATTATGGTAATTAAACAAAAAGGACGTGTAATTTACAAGTTGTTGTAAAAAGTTAAATTATTTTGTCAAAATCCACACCTGTTAATCTTTTTGTTGTGAAACCGACAAACTCTTTCTTTGATGCTGTTGCCGAACAGTTACTCAAAAATCAAATTGAACATGTTCGTAAGAGAAAGTTCGCCTTTAATTTTAATGCTTTTTGAAGTCGCTTCTTTTAATTTTTGCTATTAACTTTTCGCGCGGTTTGCACGATCTGTCCCACGGGGAAAGGGCAGGGCCGAACTTACAACGCAACTGACGATTGTGTAACAGAAGTTAATTAAAAGTGTTAATGTATGTTCTTGCAGCCCCATTTGCCGATAAAATAATTTAGCACTGCAGTAAAATTTTGTACGAAATGCGCCACTGTGCCAGCCTACAGTGCCAGACAATGTTGTATGGATTACAGACTTCAAGCAAAAATAAATCTCAGCATACCCGTTGATTTTCATTGCTCATAGTATGGTCAGTGAAAAGTGAATTATAGTTAAATCAAACACTGCAATCCTACAGCGCAGTATTGGCATAACATCATGAATAGACAAAATGTCATCAGTTACTTCTTCTCGACCTCGAGGGTTGTGTTGGAACTTGGAACATAACCCTCGAGGCTAAAAAAGTAATTGAATAGGTAATTCAAATATATTTTTGCTTATGTACACTGCATAAAATAAAAAATGAAATTAAAATTACCCGATGTAAACTCAATGATCATACTCAAAATTTTGCATTGGGTGGGTCCCATTTAAAGGGCCCATTTTATTGTACCTCGATCCGCCACTGTCCCTAGCCTTTTCGAGTGCTGTCTTCTTCACTCCGGAGCCGTCCACCCATTCATTAAGTTCGCATGTCGACTCGACGCATGATTATTGCAATTATTTAAATTCACACCTTTGAAACGCGAAAAAGCCTCTTTTTACATTAAACGTTTCGTAAGCGCGAGGAAATGACGTCTCATTCGAAAGGTGTAATTAGGACAACCTTGGAGTATAGACGAATTGGTCGATAGAGGCCACCGTAAGAATCTATGCAATTGCGAATAACATTGTCAGCAAATTAGTTGTATTTTTCTCAATTTTTGATTTATCACAAAATTAAGCGTATTGCCAAAATTATTGACGTCCACCCACAAGGCGCTGGATGCAGGCCGCTACCAATCGATAACTATGGAAATCTTTGAGGGAGGCCTATATTCATTGGACGTGTTATGGCTGAAATGATGAAGGTATTTATCATTACATAGTTCCTACGTTTCTTCTTCCAGTCATTTTTTTTTATGTGACAGGAGGCATACGAGCAGACGGATCACCTGATGGTAATTACTGTTACATTTACTGTTGTTGCTGTTACACGTTAGCTGCCAAGCTAAGAACTTTAAGATTATAGCGTAAAAAGTTTCATGAATGACAGTAATATTTGAATTTTGAAGCATTCTAGTAAATAAACTAATTGAAACAAAATTCTTAACCAGACAATTATTTGTCTACGAACTTTTTTAATTTTTTTTAACTATGCACAAGATTCGTTAAATTACGTTTCCAGGCTCTATGGGACTAAGGTCTGTGCTCAAAGTTCAGTTCAGGGCTGTGCCAGATTTGCAGCTGACATTGTAATGTAGCGATGTACAGTTGAATGAATTATGAAATCACATTCAGTTAGAAATTATAATAGAAGAATAATAGGTAATCTTGTTACATTTCTTTGCCGTAGATTTTTTTATTTTATTAAACTGCAATTTTATTCAGTTAGTAAATAATAAATCAGTATAAATCAATTTTGTTTTCAGCAATTTTTACGATTTGTTATAGTTGACGAATTTGACGATACATAAAAATAGGAGCAAGAAAAATGCTAGCTTATGGAAACTTATGGAAAAATATTCATGGAATTTTAAAACTTGTAAGGAAGGAACAGAGGGCTACTAGTAGGTATGCGAAAAACGTTGGCACATTAAGAATGTTATGGAAAAGATTAATGTCATTTTAAAACTTAAGAAGGAAGAGAGGTATACTTGCATGCGATCACGTCTATAACCCTAGGCTCAGATTAAAACTTCCTATCTTCAAATTATTCCCGCTTAAATCTTATCGAGCATGAATAAAGATTTAATTTCCGAGTGTGTAGTGCTTAAATTGCAATTTTCCAATGAATATTCCAATCTTTACATCATAATTTACTTGTTCTTCCTCTAGAACCAGTGCAAAGCCGCTCGTAGCACTGAGTGCGGTCCTGTTCAAAAGTTGTTTTATATTTTGGACTTTAATTTCTTGTGTTAAAGATCAAAGTCAGATTAAAGCTCTGCAACCGGCTGCACTATGACTTGCAAGGAACGCACACCAGCACTGATAAGCGTGTAGTACGTATTCGTCCAGTAAAATAGATGGCCACCCTCCCTTTCACTGTCGTAATAGCGCCACATCTACAGCACAGTCCAGATTTAAACAATAACTGGGGTTAAATTTGGGAATGCTTAGTCACATAGATAGATGTAGCACTTAAAACCTACTCCTATCTGAGTATGTTTTCTGTAAGTAAAACCACAGAATTAATTTTAGCGACAATAGCCGAACGGTGAGGTGTCTGCCCGACTCGCGATCCCAGGAACAATCGAACCCTGCATCTGCCACTGGACTATTATGGTGTCCCTCGTAACACAAGCATTTTAACTGACACGAGGGAACAACGAACCTATTAGTAATTTGAGCAATTTAAATTGCTAATTTTTTTTTTGCCTTGCGTTGAGAGGATTTAATTTAAGCGTATCGCAAATAATCGCTTAAAATGGTGAAATAATCGCTTGAAAGGACAAGTAAATGTCCATGAGTTTCACATTATAAGATCGGGAAGCGCTTAAACTATAAAGATTAGAAGAACATAATATTATGTTGAATGACCTTTATTATTTAGACTAAGCCACTAGCTACCCAGTACTGAATACACGTGTCCAAACTTCAGAAGCAAACCAGCACAAACTGAATTGTTTTCTTTCGCTTTCACAGTTTGAAAGGCAAGTCTTGATTGATTCTTTCAAATCTTTCAGCACTCATTCTAGCAATCTAATATCTACAGTATAGTTGTTATACGTCTAACGTTTAATTGAGTCGGTGCCGAAGGTATGAGAGCGATACGGGAGGGGTGACATTGACATATTATGACGTGACAGAGCATACATCATCATCATTTCAGCCACAGGATGTCCAATGCTGAACAAAGGCCTCCCCCAATGACTTCCACATCGCACGGCTGGTAGCGGCCTGTATCCAGCGCTACCTTTATCAGGTTGTCGGTCCACCATGTGGGTGGACGTCCCACGCAGCGTTTTCCGGTACGTGGCCTCCACTCCAGAACCTTGCTGCCCCATCGGCCGTCAGTTCTGCGTACTATGTGCCCTGCCCATTGCCACTTCAGCTTGCTAATCCGTCGGACTATGTCAGTGACTTTAGTTCGTTTACACAGAGACAGAGCATACAAATCGAAAGAAATCTGAAGGCTTGCTGACGTTTGACGTCTCAAAAACACCCTCCTATACCGCTCCCATACCTCAGGCATTCACTCAGTTAAGCGCTAGACCAGGCCTGTTCATCTCCGCGAGTTTACATCGAAAAAAAAACACGCACGATGGCCCACCTACAGGATACTATTCGACAAGGCCTCACATACGAGCGAACATTGACTCACGCACGCGTATTCTTGTGTATGATGGAAGAAAATAAAGAAAATGGTGTACTAAATACTGTGCAGTATTTAACTGCCTAAATAATAATAAAAACACAGAATGTACTTGTTTAAGTTGCTTCAAGACACTGAGAGGTAAATAAGTAGTTAATATTATTCATGATAATTCATGCTAAATCATGTATTTCCTCCGCCATTTTCCGCAGTTTGGCACCTCACGTCACATCATTTTACCGAAGTCAGCCCTATAGCTTCGGCGCAGTGCCGATCACTGACGTTTGTCAACAAAATGGTGCTTGTCTCTTAAGACAGGATAAATTACACCATATTGTTAATGACATTGAGCATACATTTTTTTAAATACCTTCGCGAAGTAAAACTTCTGTACGTACCTAGTACTTATTATTATTCTGTGGCTAGACCCATACCTAGTCATAGATCTCTAGTTCATAGTTTTTGTTAAACAGTGACCAGCACATTCTTCCAATACAAAAATAGCTTGTGTCGAAAGTAGTTTAGTGTCGATCGTAATTAACAGCTTGCCATATATTTTAACCGATTCTATTTATTACGGTCGTCAAAAACAAATCACATTATGACAGATATATATTTATTTTTTGCTTCTGTACTTAATGGACCACATTAACGGAAATGTAAAACAGAAGTCAGCGAGTCATTAATTTACGTCTTTATAATTTATGTAGACCGATTACACATCGTATTATAGTTTTGTGCATTGTAATTTAGATAGGAATGATCAGAAATTATGTAACGTAGTAAAATAAGTTGTTTTTAACGAGATTAGGCAGAGTATTTGACTAACAATAAGTACTTAGTGTTCCCACATCTCGTTCCCTACGCAGCAATTTCTATATAGCCAGGATCTACCCCTTGGCAAAGCCCAACCATTGGAAAATAGGGAAGATAAAGTGTAATTTGGATTTATCAGAAGAAAATATTAGGCTCCAAGCTAAGATCAATTTCCCTTCAGTTCAAAGTGGACGAGAATCATCATCATAATCATTTCAGTCACGGCGTCTAAGTACTGCTGAACATAAGCCTGATTTTTACATTGTCCAGTTGAAAGCAACTTGCATCCAGTGCCTTTTTGCAAAAAGTGGCGTCTATTGCATAGACCAGCATTTGAACAACTACGTCGTAAAATAGCATAGTAGTGGTACAGTAATTTTTCCATCTAAGCAGAGTCCACCAAGGCTAAGCCCTCGCTATGAATACGGCCGGCAGTCCAATAAGGTATCTATCCATATACTGATAACAGATAACGCAGTCACCGGCGGGGCGGCGGCCGCACTAAATATATCCGGAGTGATATAGTGCAGCGACGCTAGCGACGAACGGCGGGTTGCGAAATTAGAGCGGCCGGCACGCGCGCCAAGCCTATTGATGTTGTTTTAGTTATGTAATTAAATTAGATATGCGACCATCGATTTTAGAATTCGTAAATTGTGTAGTCTAGTTGTGCCCACAATTTCGTCCAAAATCCAGTCTATAGTAAGACAAATCAATTTCAACATGCGACCAGTGCAAGGGTTATGATACATCACAGGGGATCAAAATAAATGAACGAAGTTCTAACACTGCCTCCGTAGTTTCCGTGATATAATAAAGTTTTTTTAGAAAATTTCTAAAACTGTATTTTTGGAGATAGAATCATACTTTTCAAATGGACAATACAATTAAATTAGTTTTTTGAAAAAAACGTCCGACACGATTATTTTTTTAAAAGGACTAATTTTATTCATCATTTTCTCGACAAAAACTTCAAATTGTCTGATTTATCCCTACTTGACAAAGTACTTTGTAATAATGTTATCGTTCGTTTCAGCCAAATGACGTCCACTGCTGGACAAAGGCCTCCTCCAAGGTTTTCCACAATGCACGGTCCTGCGCTGCCCGCATCCAGGCTCTTCCCGCGACCTTTACCAGATCGTCGGTCCACCTAGTAGGAGGCCGTTGGGGCAGAAAAGTTCTCGAGTGGCGACCACGGGCTGGAAGACGTAGCGTGGGCAGGCCTCCTACTAGGTGGACCGACGATCTGGTAATAATGTTATAAATCGTGCAAATTAATTATTTAATGTCATGACTTTTATTTAATTAACACTAAACTTTTAAACAACGCTGAACTGATTTTATTGTGTGTTTGCATAATTAATGACTAATTACGAAGGTTTGTTTAATTAACTCAACTGTGTGGTAACGTGAAAAGATTAACTTTTTAATTTATACTTAAATGCCCTACACACGCACTTTACTTATTATTTTAATTATCTGTCTCACGTGAAGAACTTAACTAAACCATAATTATTAATCCTTGGATTCCTTGACGTAGGAAGTACATTCAGAACGCTACTGAAACCCAATATTAGATTCATTCGAGTGATTGGTCTCTAACTTATCAAAATTTTATGTATAGAGTTTGATCATCGTTTCGTAATTCGCACCTTTAACTTCCAGAAACCATTGCAAAGTGCTTGCATCCAGCAAGGTTCACATCTCGGTCCCCTATTTACCACCTTTTCAACCTTTTTCAACTAACAATTTGGTAAGTCTGCAAGCCATTTAACACCCAAAGTAAGGCAGGGAGGCTTAACTGAGATCGAGGTCAGCCGGCGGACCTTTCACCTCACTGTGCCAGCAAGTGATTCAGCGTCACACCACCTGGCTACTGATAAGAAGTACCTCTACTACCGTACTGATAACGGAGGAAAGATTTGTGCTTGCTTGCTTTGTTATGTTTGGGTTGTAACGAAATGTTCTGGAATTCTGAAGCCCATCCTCAATGCAATTAGATCTACAGAAATTAACGTACTAAAGAATCCGACAAACCACCACCTTGGTATTGACATTAAATACGCAACTGTAAAAACTGGTCACGATTTTTTCTTTTTATGACCTCATCCCCAATCCCACTGCCCAGCAATGATAATGTAGGTCAAATCCTCTACATGTCTCTACTAAATTAGAGAGGGTTGCGAAGACTAAATTACTTGATAATGAAATTATCGTCATTTAGGTATGTCATCTTTTAATCTTGCGGTTATCTATGGGTAATACCGTTACCTATAAAAAAAATACTTCTGCACAGACAGGTTATCTTCTAAGAGGCCATTGTCCAACCTGTAAAATTTAAAGCAATCATTACTCTTTCAATATGTATATCAATTAAGTCAAGCCGCATGATTAATCAAGCTCATAAGCATAATATCTTTTTAATAAACAAACAAAGATCCTTCAAGCAGTACTTTCAAATGGTTACGCAAAACTTCATAGGGTTCTAATTGAAATGAATGCGCACTTCAATTTAAATCATTCAGCGCCGTAATAATGTGTCGATAAACATCGTTACCGTATGCACCTTGACGAATATCATTGGCCCATGACGTGTAAAGATGATTCTACATGATAGGAATGCAATGAGTTATTGTAACTACAATCTCCTAAAACGTAATTTCGGCGTAATTTCAGACGTCAATTGCTGGACAAAGGCCTCCCCCAAGGATTTCCACTACGACCGGTCTTATGCTGTCCACATCCAAGTATTTCCCGTGAAATTCACCAGATCCTAGATCCACGTCAACCGCTTCAAGAGTATAGACTCCAACTACAGAGTGATTTGAAGGGAAGGGATTTGTCTTCCACAGAAGCCACGATAGCCGAACGGTGAAGGGGTCGGACTGGCCGACTCGTGATCCGGGGAACGCGGGTTCGGTTCCCGCCGCCGCTCGGCTATCGTGGTGAGGTCACTCGTGATACAAGCATATTTAGCTTAGTACGAGGGGCTAATAGAAAGTACAGCTAAGTCATTTCTAGGGTAATGCAGCAGATAATGTACAGTCAATATTATAATTCTTTAAATAAATAGGTGATATTAAGACAAATAAGACAAAATTATATTGATAACTGTATGTTCTAGACCAGCCTCAGCAGCCATTGCGCACGCGCCTTTACGCCCGTCAAATGAGCCCGTATCATTACCGTAACATAGAGTTCTATACTAAACGATCGAGATAAATGATACCGTGCACAAATTAAACACCCACGTTGATCGATCGGTTCTTCATTTTTGTACCGAACACGTTTATTAATCATGCCGCCGGTAATCTTGTGAAATTTATTACCTCCAAGAGAATCTGCTTGAGGATTTATCAACTAAATGTGTGGGCTAGATGTTGGAGATAGGCTGATCGCTAGATACGGTATTGGAATTAGAAATTAATTTAGTTCATTTAGTATTTTTCTGTTTAGCCCGAAGGCGAATCGATAGAGAATGCCGAACACTAATTTATATGGTGCTAAAATAAGTTACTTCGTTGTTTCACTCATCTAATATACCTACTTTAACTTCTTTGCTTAGAGACATGCTTAAAATTTCCATTTATTGAAGGAAATTCCTAAGTCATAAGTAAAATCTGACCAAATAGGTATAAGTAGTTTGTACAAATGCGTACTTAAATTACATCTTATGTTTCAAAAGTTCGCCTCAAAAAATTCTTTGGGAACGCAAGCGGGTAGGTGATTTACCCTTTCAATCATGCTTGTGTTATAAAAGAAATAATTGTACTCCATCCAGTAACTTCTATATCTTTCGTAATAACATAATAGAGATGACCGGCCACCGACAATTACCCTACGCATATTAATTGCGCCGAATACCCAACATCCGTAAGTCCGGCTTTCTATCAGTCAATTCTAGAGCAAATAGGCTTGCAATACACGTCATTTTTGGCTCTATCTTTCGCATTTTAAGAGGCAAATGAGAAAAAAGGAATAAAACACAATCTTCTCCTTGTTCTTTCACACCAATGCATAGAGATAATTATGGTGCAATTATATACAATGACAAGATATACAATATAATGCTTTGATCAAACTTGATATGGAACAGTTTTTTGTTCAAACACTTTATTGAGAGATTTCAATAATATTCAGTAATAACGAAAATGACTGACGAGAAAGGCCAAGTTTGTTAGAGAAGAGTTATACTGTTGTTATCCACTGCTGGAGCAGGAAAGTTCTTGAGTGGCGACCATGAGCCAAAACGGGACTATTCCCACCTCTCGTTCCCACCACTGCAACTCCTGTGTAGCCAGGATCTACAGCTTGACCGCCACAAAAACCCAACCAATGAAGGTCAAGTTTGTCCCGGGGGAAAGTTAAACTGTCATTGGACCCGCAACGAAATTAATCAGAAGAACATAGGAGGAGTTCGAAATTAAGGTTCGACTTCCCTCCATTGCAAAGCGGATGACAGGTGACAAACAAAGGTTTAAAACCTTTAAGAAAAAGATTATGCACCACGGACAATAAATTAAATTAAGGGGGCCTATCTTATGAGCAATTAGCAACTACCTGCCATGAGCCGGAAGACGAAGCGTGGGCAGGCCTCCCACTAGGTGGACCGACGATCTGGTGAAGGTCGCGGGAAGTGCCTGGATGCAAGCGGCGCAGGACCGGCCTTTGTGGAAATCCTTGTGGGAGGCCTTTGTCCAGCAGTGGACGTCTTTCAACTGAAACGAACGAACGAACTTTTATTATCAAATCGCTCCTATAGTGGCTGATATTGAAATGCCAAGAACTTTATCTTGTTGTGATAAACGAGTTCGCTTATGGTTTTTTGGATCCTGTTTTCATTTTGTCAATATCGTAGAACATTCTAATTTCTATCTTGGGAAAATTATTGATCAGTAATTAAAAATACACGGCAAAATGTCCATCGCGCCCTGCATCTAGACCGGCTTTCTAAACGCGACAACGGAAGATGGATAACTGTGCCCACAGATTGCGATCTACAAGATCTACCGACGCTAGCGCCGCGCCGACTAGAAATCTGCATATGTGGAGATTCCTTTGAGTGCAGTGAAAACTAGTTCAGGCTAAATAGGGAGAGGAATTAATTGATGCTGGATTTTCTGGCAGTTGGCATTAGTTTTGACTTGGGAACCTTAATAATTTAAATGAGGATCTCCGGGGCTCACTGGTGATTGCAAATGTGATAGTCCTCCTACCGCTTCAGCCGTTATCAGTGGCGCCACTGTTTTAGCCACAAGCAAGTGACAAGACCTTACCAGTGGCGCTATCTTATCTTATCATATCCAGGGCTACGCGATGGGCGCAGTGCACGTATGTCGACCCATCGGGATGTTTTGTGCTTCCCTTTAACCAGTGGCGCTAACTAGTACTCTGCTGTTGCTTTCTTCTGAGAATTTGCCTGCATAGATTTTGATCTATGATGAACAACACGGTTGGAAAATCTTGGTAGATACTTACACACAACGTTGAAAAAGAATCACTGCTCTGTTAAATTAATAGAGAGCAACATTTTATGTGTCCGATTTGGGATATTCTGGCACTCGTGGAAGTGCAATTTCTTTAAATTGCAACGCCAGATTTTGTATGGAAGGTGGCGTCTTTTTTTCGCGCGGCCATCGACCAAAATTTGATTTTTTATTACAAAATAGTGTAATAAACCAAACTTACTATAAATGTATACCTCTAAACTCAGTCTGAACTGCGAGCGTTAGAAGTTTGATGATTTTACTGATTTTACATACTAGATTTGCTTTTACTACTACTACTACTACTAATTTTGTAAGAAATTGCAACAAAATATTAGTACGCTATTTTTTTATTGCGCTGATTCTGCTCCACTCTGATGTCTGGAGCCTTTATTAATAAAGTTTAATGGATGGTATTGTTTATTTACACATACAATGTCACTATTTTGTTGCAATTTCTTACAAAACTTGCGCGCAAAAAGCAAATCTAGTAGGTATGTAAAATCATCATACTTCTAATGCTCGTAACTCAGTTCAGACTGAGTTTAGAGGTATACATGTCATAGTAAGTTTGGGTTATAATAACACTATTTTGTAATCAAAATAGTTTGGTCGATGGCCGCGCGAAAAAAAAAGACGCCAATTTCCGGCATTGTCTTTCATGTTGATCTCTTAAAATCGGTGATGCAGATCGCAGACATTTTGCATCGACAACTTTACATAGACTCTGGCCTAGTACGTACCATATTTTCTTTGATTTTGGACCTTTAGACGACGAAATAAGGTTCAGAACTTGATTGGAACAAATGGACATGCGCACTGGGCACTTTCTGGAAACAGTTGGAAAATTCAGCCGCTTTTCCCAAGGCTCGTTAGCTCAGTGGTCAGAGCGTCCAATGAACAGATTCTGTATCACTGAAGGAAGGGCGGAGGTTCAAATCCTTCACGAGCCAATATTTTTTGTGTTTTTCTTAACTGCACTGTGACTGCACTATATTTATTGCAAGATTATCAACTTTAAACAACTTGAACCAATAGTAGTCACTTATATGCAAGTATTAGTTGTTCTTGAAAAAAAATTGGACATGGCGACAATAGATTTGGCCCCCGGCTTTCAGTTAAAATTCAGTTAGTCACAAAGAACAGACTTACTTGGTACTTAGTAATTTGACCATTAAATCAATATCGTTTTAGATTATTTTATTAGCTTTACGTTATTCTGAGGGATAAAAAGTAACACTATGAATAAGATAAGATTTGTGGTCAAATACCTGCCTTGTTATGAATAAAAAAAAAAGAAAAAAGATTCATCAAAATCCGATCAGTAGTTTTTCCGTGAAATAGTAACAAACATCCATCCATCCATATTAATTGCTTAGTAGCAGATTATGAAACCCCTAAGAAAAGTCATCGTTCTCGGCCAACCGGTACTGACAAACTTATTAAAAAGTCGGTTAAATTTCGGTGGAAAGTTTTGAAAGATTTTATCACACACCCCGCCCTCACGGCTAATTGCTATGAGACTCCGCCTCACTCGAGGTCCTCTCAAGGTGTCACGTACGACCTACATTGAGGACCTCGGTGCAATTATTCAATATTCATAATTTTCCACCTAAATACTAAAAATGTTTTATGAAATACGTGATGATGAATTCTACCTCTAACGACAATACGACTAAAGAAAGGTTAACTGGCAGAGAATGCTGTATGGCATTAAGTTCGCCTTATGTATCAATTAATATGATTAAATAATTTTAATTAATAATTAAATGGTTAACGAGTAAGACGAGATTTGATGGCTGATAAACTGAATCTGGTTAAAAAATATAATGCATATTTTTTACATACTGGTGCCTATGCAATATTTGCTGCTACGATATTGACCTGCAAGCCTAGTGCAAAAGCTGCTGTATATCAACTGAAAGTACTAATCCGTTTGCAAAAATCTTTAAAAAAGTTGAGTCTTCTGAACACACCAATCTATCACTACAGGAAATTATAGGTACCTGCTCATATTGAGTTTAGATTTCAGTATACTTAGATATGCACTATTTATACCTTACACCCATAGTTCACCAGCCTGAAGGCATGGGCTCATAAGCCTATATTTACTCAACCACCATTGATGCCGATCATCTTTGTAAGACTTCAACTTCAGGGAAACGTTGCGAATAAGGTAATAGCTGACATGCCTATTACCTTCATTATATCGCTTATAACAGCTATTTACCAATACTAACGACTGCAGTAAGTATATGTGCTAGATAGTAGGTAACAAACATAAACTAATCTTGATCTTCGAAGGCTTATACAAAAATCGAACCATATGCCTCTTGGTACTTGCATAAACATTTGCATCGTCTTTAACATGATTTATTTTGTTTATCTGTAGCGAATTCATTCCTCAAAGCACCCATATCGGATCTATCTTTCGTAGTAGCTCACCCGAAATGAGTGGTTGAGGTTTTTCAGGCAAGCGTTGGAGATAACTATGCTACTCGCATAGTCAACGGTTGAAAATGTCGGATTTGATACGTTCTTCTTATTTGAATAAGAATGTCATTATTCAGCACAATTTAATTTAATTTATTTTATTTCTATATCTCTTTATTTGTTTTATTTCTCTAATTTACTCTGACACTAGCAACTTGCCGCGGCTTCGCGCGAATCCAATATTTATTGTTGAACTGTATTAAAATCCGTGTAGGTTACTTACTATGTTTTTAATATGTAAAGATTTTGATAGAAAATTATGAGTGTCATTTTTGATACCTGAAAAGGTTGCTATCGTAAAATAGAAAACCTATGCATCAAGTATCAAACAGGTTCGAGCGGACTATCCAACCAGGGTCGCTAGTTAAATTTAATAATATTATTGTTCCGAGATCATCTACGGGAGCGGTAGCATCGGGTATGGTGGAAGCATCAGATAGCCTTAGGTTCTGCGGACGACGTACCTTATCTGTATCGGGCTCCTTCCTCGATATCACATTATCATAAAAAGGGTACAGTTAGACGGTTTGGTTTTATTTTATTGCGATAAATATAATAAACTTAGATTACCTACTTACCTTTATTTAAAGGTGCCAGGTTGTATTTTGCGGCGCCTCCTTGGGATGCGTGTGTTTTTTGTGCTCGCTCACATTATTTCCTGTAAACAACAATAAATGGTTCAACTCATAGAAAACATAATTTTAATGTTATGTGTAAGATTTTCTTTTACAAAACAAGCAAAAATGGCATATTTTAATAGACTTAATTATTTTACCAGCATATTATTTGGTAATGTAAATTAGTAAAGCAGTAAAGCTTCCAGTCACAACACTACTGTTCAAACAGTTCTCGTTGTTACAAAACCCTACAGCTCCATACATAAGGAAGCTAATACACTCTCATTAATAATATTAGTTAAGACATCCCTCTTTGTGCAAACTAGGAAACAAACGACGCACGCTCCCGACACACGCCCTCACAGCGAGTCGTGATCCGGGCTAAATAAGACCTCAGGCTGAATTAACAGCGCCCGCGCATTTAATATGTTTGCGTCAGCACTGGCCACGAAGAATGCAATGTAAGCACTGTAAAAAAAATGAAAAAAAAATCACGTCAATGCTTAGTCTTAATCAGATATGAAACAAAAGAAGACCATAGACTGGATCAGTAGCGCTTGCGCAAAGTACGTTTGCGTCAACACTGGCCACGAAGAATATACCTAACCATTAAGAGGATAGCATACCAATTTAAAAAATAAGAAATAAGTAATTCGAAATATGATTTTATATCAATGATCATACATGTAACAAAAGAAGACCATGAGTTGGATTAGTAGCGCGCGCGCACATAAGACGTTTACTACGAATACAACAAAGAATGGAGTTATGTAAAAAGAAATGAATTCGAAAAAACTATTATGTATTGTGTCAATGCTAAATCTTGATCAGTTAGAATTAAAAATATTAGTGGTTCCGTACATGTCGGATATTTTTAATTTTAGGTTACAAAAATTATTACTACCAACACTAATTATAGAAACCACAATCTGCAGCAAGTTGCAATTGAAAATTTACAGGCTGGGAGGTATATTTTCATATTTTCAGCCAAAGAGCGTGAGTCCTTAAAATTGATAATGGTAAATACGGGTACATAGTAGTGTACTATAGATCTGGGTGAACAGATAAACTTGTAACTTAACTAAACATAGAGACTAGGAACTCATCTCTGATAGACCATATAACTAGGAAACCAGCAAGCCGCTCCAGTTACAAGGAGCTGAATTAGTGGCGTCAGCAGACACAATACGTTTGCGTCAGCGCCAGCTGCTTCTAATCCAGTGGTTCTCAATCCAATTATAAATTGAAATTCCTAATTAATTTGTACTAGCTTGTATGAGGATAAAAAAATACTGATGTAACTGTCATAGTAACCCTTTGTTCCGTCAAGAAATGCTTTTATGTGGGACTCTCACTCTCAAGAGGTAGAAGCCTAACTACAACCTGACGATGTCCTCTAGAGACTTATGTAACGGAGCTGCAAATTATTTTTCTAACTCGGACATTCGTTGAAAAAAACGAAAATCAAAAATATTTTATTCAATTTAGACCACTGGTGGCACTTATGAACGTCAAAATATAGTAAATAAAAAAAGGTAGCCCTTATGGGGCACTTTACATGTCTCCTTATCTTTTGGGCCCTACCAGCGCTTCGAGACAGACATATGGCACATTGAACATTATAAATTAAAATATTTATAGCTTTAATCCAACTCGTAAGCAATTAGAATAGAAGTTCTGCACCTTTACAGTGGGACACCTGTTCTCGTTTCACTTCCCCAACCCACACAGTCATCAATATCAATTACATTATTAAGTTTAAGCACAACTATGCGCAAGTTTAATATCTTAAAACTAAAGCGAAAGCAGAAAAACATGACGCCTACTAGTGTGAGGACGTTTTAATTTAGGTTTCCATCCAATGAAACCCAAAGTTTGAGAATTATAACACCGAATCCAGGAGCAGTGAGGAGCCGAGCATGCTCGCCGCGGGACACCCAGCGTCCCACGCGGTGATTTTATACCGCTCCGACTCATCTGTTTATGTCTAAGGATAAAATTATCACGTTGTTAAATTATTAAGAGTTGAGTGATTGTTACAGAAGGTTGTGGAAAATTGCTGTAGATAGAATGGTAGAGCCAACGCACACTATAGAACATCTTCGATTAAGTATCTATGAGTCTAAATGGGAATACGTAAATTCAAGGAAGTAGTATAATGTGGACGCATTCTATTTTAAGGATGCTTTTGTCTACGTTATCACTCGTGTGAGATTCAAAAGACTATGCGTGGTTCTAATAAAATGTATATTGAGCGGTTTCGTCAAAATCCTCCCAGTAGTTTTTCTCTGAAGAACTAAGAAAGTCCATTCGTCTATCATCACTTTCGGACTCATAATATTACTTATAGAGAAATATAGAAACGGAGTATACTATAAATAGGTAATTTACTCAAGTTAGGGCAAAGGAGTTGGGAGTTTTAGTGACTTTTTGGTACCAGTTATAAAGTCGAATCCGAAATCTGGTGCTTTGTAAATAACATGGAATATTTATTTAGCCAGTAACAAGCAACAACATAACATTAACACTAAGGTTAGAAACGTAGTTGTTTAAGGTATTGTTGAAGCTCTCCGCATTTGGCTATGGCACGCGACAGATGCGCAAGCGCGAGCCAATTACTGGCCGATCTGTTGTTCAGACATTTGCAACGCGGAATTTATTTAGTATCCTATAAACACTACTAAATAAATACTGCGTTACATTTGTTGGTTGAGGATTACGAAAAGGGTAACAAGAAATAATTATTTACCCTTTGAGTCTAGCATCTAGGCATCTATCTACCTATTCAAATATTCAATGAAAATGACATGGGTAAGAAAATTTTCCATAGACACATAGAAATCGAATGATCCAAGAAGATCATAACACAATGTTCCTTTCCTACTAAGAGAATTATATTTTTCGCTAAGTTATTAAGTAAATGAATTACGCATTTAAAAATTTCCTAAGCTTTAGAAGGTTAAACAAAAATCGCATTGTTAACTAGATCCCATAAACAACACCCTGTATCCAGAACAGGCATAGTCCTGACTATTCCAACACGCAGAAGGTTTAGCTCCATTAAGACGTTGGAGCCCGCGACGTGCGTGCGCGCAGCTCGCGATGCTCACAATGAGGGTAGCTGCCTTACTCAGTCTTAGACTGTATTCAAATTGTAAGCGCTCCAGGCAAAAATAAGGAACCAGAGCTTTACTGATAAACTTCCGCGGTTTATACATAAGTGTTTAGAATTTTAGAAATGAGGATGACTCTAGTGAGATATTTTCTTTGTTTAATGACGCATACATGACCATTAAACCTCCTTGGAAAAACGTCGAACTATATTGGACCTTACTTTCTTGTACAAATTATTCAATAATAAAATAGATTGCCCCCAGCTGCTAAATAAATTTAATTTTAGAGCTCCTGGTAGAGCCCCCCGAACCCAAATTCCACCTTATTTTCGCTCCACAGTATTAGGCTCAAGTTCCTTTGTTCCCCGTTTGAGCAGACTTCTGAATTCTCACGGAAGTAACACTGATATCACGCCACAAGTCTCATAAAGTTCCGAAAGCACTTGGAAGAAACCATTGTCGGTGAGTAGTGTTCTAGCATTTTTTTCAATTTTGCCTACATTTAGGTTTTCTGTGCCCGTATCGAACCATTTCTGTAACTCTTTTTTCTTTTTAATTTATAATTGTCTACCGGCCTAGTTTCAATCAGTAAAATAATTGATGTTACTAATATATTGCATGCGGTGTTTACCTTAAATTAATTGTGCATTTAGTTATTACCACTATGGCTGTATGTATACTGTGTAAGCATCAATGTAACAATTTCTGGTAAATCAAATAAAATAAAATAAACGTTGACCCCTCGTAGTAAGTTAAATATGCTTATGTTACGAGTGGGTTCATCACAATAGTCGAGCGGGACCCACATTCCTCGGATCACGAGTCGGCTAGTCCGACACCTTCACTGTTCGGCTATCGTCACTTTTTCCATTAAGCTACTATAAAAGGTGTGTCATAATAATTGTCTGTTTTGAAAACCGTACAGTTAAATGTTGGCACGGACCACCCCTTAAGACAAGTAGTTGAATGATATTATAATAAAGTCGCTAATCTGGAAGTAACCTAAATCAAAATTAAAAAGATTATGTCAAGGAGAGAATTGCTAAAATACTTAAATCACTTAATCACTAATAAAGTTTCGAAAATTAATCGATTTAACCGATGCTATATTTATAACTATATTATTGAATGTTTAGAAACCTAAAACGACAAACTTTAAAATGTTCCCACGTGATGTATCACGCACACATGCAAGCCCATAAACGCTCGTGAAAATAATTATATTCAGCCATAACCGTCTCGATATGTCAGCTATGTGTCACATTTTATTAATTGCAGCCAGATGAATTACATAAGCAGCTGCTTATTTCCTTCGATGTTAAAAGTATATAGGGTGTAGTTACGTAACACTGGGCAAAACAGTAAATAGCTGAATATAACCGCCTGGAAAATGTTTAGTCCTTTTTCCCAGAAAAATTAGAACGATTGCATTTTTAACCGACTGCGCCAGAAGGAGGGTTATTTACATACTGAACGACATTATGGAAACCATTTCGGGAAGAACCTGAATGCAAGCAGTGCAGGACTGGTTATTTTAGAAGTCCTTGGGAGAGGCATTTGTCCAATAAAAGACATCATTTGATTAAAAAGAAAACGAAGAAACAACATTATAAGTAATAAGTACGTAACTTACGATTTTACAAAATTTGGATCTGATAACATAGTGATATGATTCCTCAAAAAAATTCAGGAACTGGTCCACTGGTTTTCAATTTAGAAGCGTGATTTATTTTTTTCCTAGTCAACCCCTTACAGCCTGTATCATAATTATCCCCGACAAAAACAACAACTTGTAACGTCAACCGTTTCCTATTACAAATATGATTTATTGAACGTGACTTCTCTATAATTGTTGACGGCAAAAGCAATTTGTTTGACATGCCGCGAACAAAGCGATCAGAATTTGACATGTGAAATGCGACCTTGACATAAGTGACAGTCGACGCGTGGCGAATCGATCGTGATCTAATCTCCATACCGTCACCTTTCACACCACTAACATCCTTGCGTTACATAACAATAGCATCATCAATGGGTTGGCGAAATAGGCAAACTTGAGATTGTTTGGATTGTCAATGACTAGTATAACTTATAATTGAATATGTTTGGCTTACATCCTCCGAACGACTTAACATTGAGTAACGTAATATTGATGACTTATGGGTATGCAGCAAAAATCAGGCTAGTAAACTTATAAACTATGGACATTCCTTTGGTTACACAGAATGAACATCTAGCCCCCATAATAGGCGTTTGGTATGACCCAAACCAAAGTCTATGTGCCGTCCAAAATATGAAACGTATTTATGCAATACTTCTAATCAATGTAGGAACGAACAAACTGATAAAGTCTAATTGAATTGAAACACATGTGTCTTACCTCGGAATAGGACCTAGGACCTTTGAGTCTCACTTTCGTATCAGGATATATATCAGGAGGCTTTATGCTCTCGATTTTCTTGACATGCTCAGTTAATGCCATCAAATCAAACATAAGCCTGCCAATTCAATTCAAATTTGAAGAAGACTCGGACACTCCCATACTCCATAATCTCTAACAAAAAATAGGATCATCATCCCAATTATGATCTAAAGTTGAAATTCAAATCTTGCTCTACGATTGTTAAAGTGACACATCCCATCGTACTAGAACGCATTAACTCGCTTTGCATACAAAGCGTTATAAATATTTCTTACGTCCTACCCTCAACGTTTTGAAAGCTCAACAGATGACACAGTTGACATGCTTCGATACATCCGAATGTATTTTATACGTCAAAGTGGATGTAAATGTATGTTAAATAGAGACGTCTCGTTATGAATTACGTTTGTCTACGAGAAAATAGACAATGAATTACAGTTCACTCGGAAGCTTGTTGGTTGAGTAACGTTGAGTCTACAAATCAATCTGGTACGACATTGATTTCTTCTGAGTCGATCCGTAATGGATCTGACGGATCCAAAAGAGTGAACTATATTCTCTCGATGCATTCTACCTATGCGTTAAAAGCTTCATATTATTTTATGTACAACAATATGTTTTAAAAATCGCACCCATTTTGTGTTTTGGTTTTGTTCTCCAGTCGATGAAGCACATGATATCGTGCCCTGAGCCCAAACTACCTACTACACGCAGCAAGATTTAATGAATGCTATACCACTATACTGACAACGCCACTCTTGTAGCGGAGTTTTGGGCTGACACTGTATAGGTTTGTTTTGTTGTCGACACGACAAGAAGAAAAAGATCGCAGCCATTATACAGGGTGTCCTAAAAAATAGTGTCAAGCCGAAGCCCAGAGGTAGAGCATCACCTCATCACTACTTTTGGTAAACTCTGTATTTAAAGAGATGACACTGTGTCACCTTTACCTGTATAGTGCTGTAAACGTGAATTAGAACAATTCATATTTTTTCAAACGGTGCCGTTAAATCACCTTTCGCTGTATAACAGCCGTATTTGCGTCTGAACGTTGATATTTAAATAGGTCCGCGTCGGGCGGAACACTTGTTCGATTTGACAGGTGATAGCAGCACTCCCGTGAAATATCGCCGCACGCGCACCGATAGCGCGCACCTGGCTTTGTGGCGGTCGCAGCATGTGATATAGCACCCGCTGTCTGCAGGATTTTGCTACCAAGTCTTACACACCCTATAAGTCATATAAATTTTAAACATTGTCAATGGTTTTGATTATTATATTTCTGAAACTCCTGGTACAATTTTGTCCTTATTTGTAAGATTTTAAACTTTCGCGTTGCATTTCAATTAAAATAGAGAAACACGGGTTTCAACGCGTCATTTTTATATGTATTATGAGTTGCACGGCCTGACGTTTCGCTGAAGCAGACTGCTGGGACCTTATATGGCTCCTGAGTCCTGACTCCTGTTTTATTAAAACTTGGTTGGTTAACTTATACAAGTCTCTCTCCCTTCCTATTCTGTCATAAAGTTGGTTTATTTCCAACACAATATTCCTTCTCATTATCGGCAAATATGGCCACTTTTCACCTCATTGCACCATTGTGCAACTTTGTAACAGCGTTCCATCTTTCTAGTTCTATATCTTTTGCGAAGCTAAGGCATTCCAAACCAGTTATTGGATCTAAAGAACTACAACTTCGGTTTTATTTGATCTACAAAGATTATTGTAGCGCTAGTTTATTTATTTATAAAAAAATAAAAAGGTGAGGCTCATCAACATTAAGTAACATTAGTTATTGTTGTTGTAGCCTTCATTCCTGATAATAACGACAGAAATATGTCAAAGTATCCAGAAGAGATGGCTTTCTGACTCGAGATCCGAGGAACGCGGGTTCGAAATTAGTCGCTGCTGGACTATTGTGGTAAACCCACAACTACACTTCACAAAAGTATATTTTTTGTCACGAGAAGTTAAAGGGACTATTATAAGAGTAATTTGGACAGAATTATTACAAATATTATTCTTTTTTTAAGGTAAATTAAAAATGTTGCAGCCAACGATGCCACCTTGTTACATAAAATCAATTAATGACTTCAATAAATCTTCACATTTCAACAGAAATCTGCCGATAGCACACGTCAGTGTCAACTCGGGACGCATTCATCTTGTGCAAGGGTTCGTTAGCAGTGAAAGCGTCATCCTACACGCGCGCGCGCAGCTAATCGACCGGGGACGCAATTACAGCGATTTGAATATTCCGTACCGAATTACAATTTGAAATCGACGTGATTCATGCTTAGACGGTGAGGCTTTACATGTGTGTTCTAGAGCAGTGTTCTGCATAGTGTGTACCGTGACCATAAGTTGGAATGCCTAGGAAAAATAAGGTTGCATAAAGACAAATTGGACCGTCTATAATCAATTAAATAAGCTAAAGTTTTGCATAAAATAATACTTTTACTGCAAAATCAAGTTTACATTCGTTGAGAAATGATAAATGTTGATTTTGTCCCTATCTTTGTAATCTAGGTATAAGTATTTGTGGAACAACTACTTGTCTATAATAGATACAAGGTACGGTCTGATCGTGTAAAAGCCGTAGATCCCACACGACACACACCATGTCTTCCGCAAGTTTTGAGGTAGGTACAGGAAAGCTTTATTGCCAAGCCAAGTAAAAGAAGGATATTATACTTTTTTTGCATAATCAAAAACAAATAGGAAAATCTGTTCAAAATAATCTCGCAGTCTTAGAACTTATGAAATTCTTTAGTGTAATTAAACATGCAGAAAAGCATCTGATCCACGCCCTCTGACGTCAAAGCCTGAATGCTTACAGGAAATTACCATTGCATTGTAATTCCTATCTTAGCCCAGGAATTCTGTGTCCATTCACATATGGCCAACATCTAATTGGATGCACCTTTTGTTGGCCAGATCGGCGCTTGCGCCACAGTACTGGGCAACAATGAGCACACGCAAAGCATTCAGACATACGCGATATGTCGTACCGACCGCTGTACTGGCCTTTTTAGAATCTGGCTGCTTTGTAACCAAACCAGCTGAACTAGTCCGAATTAGACGCTTTGAATTTCCCCCTTTCTTACACACAATTCTCTATAAACTTACTAATTTTGAACTTTATTCAAATTACATAAGAGCCACAAGACGCGAACTTCTGGATGGTGGAGTTTACCTATCTCTGACCAATACAATTTGTATCGCAACCAAGGATTTTCGCAATGTTTCAATTGAATAGACCACTTAGCGAGATAGAGCTGAATTTATTATTTTGTTAGCGTTGTCTTTGGATGTTTACTTTTCTCCTAAGTTGGTGAAGCTGACGGATCGTTGCAATCCTTTAGAAATTATTTGTCTGTGTTTACATAAATGGTGAAGTGCAATTTCGATCAGCAGGTATGTAGTAACTACGTAGATACTATTTATCGCAATCCACAAAAAACTGATAGTGGAAAGATAATAAGCCAAGAATTTTAAACATCACAGAATAAACTTAAGTTGTTTTATGTCCTCAACGTTTTTTAGTCCTTAAAACACCTTTTTATGTCTCTGTAGCAAACTAGTAATATGCCTGAAAAATTTAGTTTTCAGGTATCAGTAGAAAGCACTGCTATTAAAAGATACACTTCCACACCTTATGTTCCTATAGACGACTGATGCTTATTTAACGTAACAATTTATTAATAATTTTAAATCATGTATAGTATCAATGTTGAACTGATTCATACCTTCAGACGGCGTGATATTTCAATAACTGTTAGTCATACCTAACATTATTTATTGTCGACCTAAGTGAATGAAACTTGCTTGACTCACAAAGATCAGTGAGAGCAGGTATATAAATTAAAAATAACACCAATAAATAATAGTGACTTATATTAAAACTGACATTAGTCAGTGACTGTGACTACGTTCCTTTTGTAGAAATAATGCCACAGGATTATTGTGAATGAAGTTGAAAACGCCTAGTCCCTAAACATAATCTAAGTAGGATAGTCTACCGTAATATTATTATCTTACTCTTAGATAATGTGTAAAAAGATTGTTTACAATGTTAGGCCGAGTTTCACCACCTAACTTTAATCGTAACTAGTATAACGATAACCATAACCAATGCTTTTTGTATGGAGTGTGACAGATTTTTGACATTTATTAATGTTAACTAAGATGGTGCAACCCCGCCTTAAATATTTTTTTGCAATGAAAGTTATGTTCTGCTAATGTCGAGTGGAAAATTGATATAACTTTACAAATACGTAGAACATTGATTATTTAGTACATTCAGTATAATACAGTTTTTTCATGGAATCCGTGGAGACAAGTATTCCCATAAGCAAGTTTCAAGACGCAATTGGGCCCAAAACGGGTTGTTCACACGACAGCCCGCTTTGGTTCAAATCCCAAAAAAAAAACAAAAAAGTTAAAAAGTATTTACGAATTAAGATTAAAAGTACCGCAAAAACTTCCTTAACTTTCCCAAATATTACCTTCGACTTCTGTATCTTCAAACACGTCAAGAATGTAACTCACCTCCGCCCATTTGGTTACAAATTACGAATTACGACAAAGTCGCCACCACCCATCAATCACCATTTAACAAGCACTCGTAAAAATCTCGGTAACGCATTCCGAAAATCAATTTACCTAATTAGAATCGATTACATAGATCCTTGTATCGATTACATCGGTCCTTGTCTGTACCGCGCTGGGAGTTGTGACATCTTCCACATTTTGCGCGCGCCTGCGCATCCGACCGACATGCTGAAATATGTCGCTTAGACTTGGCTAGTGATGTGTGTAAGATTAGCCTACTAGGTGGGCTACTAGTGTAGCTTATTCGTATCTACACTTTAAAAGAAAAAAGATGTAACTAAGAAACGCGCTTTTATTCGATTATTGTGACAATATCACAACAATGCACAATTGCACATACTAGATTTTAATAAATAACTTGAAAAAATCGAACTGCCTAAGGCGGGACTCAAACCCACGACCTTCCGCTTGCCGGGCGACTGCTCTTCCAACTGAGCTACTTTAAAATTTAGTTTGAGAAGCGACTCTATTCGCTAAGAAATTTTAATAACGCACATACTCTTTCATGAGTTGAATGAACAATGTTTTACTGTCTGACTGTTCGCGATAAACTCAAAAACTACTGAACGAATTTCATACAATTTTCACCAAGTGATTCATGGGAAAAGATGGGAAAGGTATGACAATGAAAAAAATATAAAGAAAAAAGCGGACGCGCGAGATAATTTGTGATTTGCTTCGTTTCGCCTGCATTTTAAATCGTAAGAGCGTTCTTCGTATCTAATACAAAGAAGAACCTTTTACATGGTGTACTTCTAATTATACAGGGTGTTAGGTAAATGGGTATATGAGCCGACACTAGCCCATGTTAACATCTATATATATAACGTAACAAATTTGATATCATCATTTTATTTTTTTTTAATTTTCATACAAAATAAATTTTATAAAATCCGATTTGTATGAAAATTAAAATAATTAAAATGAAGATATCAATTTTCTGACTTCACCATACCATTTATATGCCCATGTTAACATGGGCTAGTGTCGGCTCATATACCCATTTACCTAACATCCTGTATCCTGTAGGCTACCTTTACGCACATCTCTACTTCAAACTCGAATAATTCTATCAACGCCAATAAGTAGGTATAATAAAATGGATGGCGCGGAGTTCGGAATGCGCTAGATTTTACATGACTGACTAGATTTCGAGTCTCCGCACTTTATTGGACGATAGCAATGAATATTTAGGACCACTTATGTATGAAAAAGGTAAGATATTTACTAAGATCTTCGTATCGACCCGTCACATCCAACAATTTTGCTGTCAATATTGATTTACAAAGATACCTTTAGATGAGTCGAGTTGAAATATTCCGTCGATATTAGCTAGTAGAGCTGGTAATTTATTCATATCCATTACAGTCGTGAATAATGACGAAATCAAGAAATAAATAAAGCGACGACAGCCGAACGATGAAGGTGTTGGACTGGCCGACTCGTGATCCGAGGAACGCGGGTTTTTATCCCCGCTTCCGCTTGATTATTATGGGGTTAATAGGATTCACAAATCTATATAAATAAAAATGAATGAATTTAATAGTTTCAATTACAGGGCCGTCTAGTGTATCGTCACAGAATTAATACTACTTAATTGTTAAACTTTTCGTAGTTTATTTAAGTAAGTTATTGTAAGTTTTTGGTGGTATTTCAGAGTCTATCTGTCTTCTTATTATGAAATTACTTTTAGTTGACCTAATGATGAGGTGATGTTCATCTACATTCATATAACCACGAGCATGCGCCCAACGTCCGTATTGATGAAATCCTGTACGCAGAACCTCACACCGGAGAATCTCAGCAAAAACTGCACCACCATACACTTTATAGAGTTAGTTTTTCATACCTCTAATTGCGCGTACACAGGTAAGGGAGAAACGACAGATCAATTACAAAATTGTGCAGTAACATTGGAACAAAGTATTGGAAGTATTGCGATCGTTACACACGCACAAGTCACACAATACCTAACCCATTTAAGCTAAGTGTGGAAAAAAGCCCAGCTTAACTATATCATCACACTAATCTACATTTAAAATCATCATCCCAATACAAGTTTTAGAAAGAAACTTAAACTTAAAATTTGAAAAAGGTTAATTTTGTTACAATTTCATTTCAATTTCAATGAAAATAATTTGCATGTTGTGTATCAACAGACATTGCTTGCAGCGGCATCACCAGACTATTAATTATAGTGACAAATGATTTTTATGAGAAAAAATTTATGTCTGTGTCGTCGAAGCCAAAATTTATCTTTACATTTGTTTTGCTATCAAACCATTTTTGCTTGGTCGCTGAGTAAGATAACTGGCTGGTATCTCACAGCTGTGACATGATCACGCCTTATAGAGAAGAGACGACTGATTAACCACGAATATAGGTTTTAATTCCATAGCAATTAAAAAGTTGCACTAATTGATGCTTTGCGTTTAGCGCAATTTCGATGCGTGCGCGCGTTTTTGTGGGACGTGTGATTCGCAAAAAATATTGTCGGTAACGAACAGCCTAATAAAGTGGATTCCGTAGATTTATATCGGCGATAACAGACCATTTACTTATATGACTCATCATGAGTATGATTTTAAAAGTGACTGTTAGTTTAATTCAGAGTCTACACATTATTTTCAGATCTAACCAAACACCATATTTTTATGCCAATAAAAAATAAGTAACACAGTCAAAGGTCCTTCTCCTTTTCTGAAATTGGTTAAAAAAGATTTCAGTATTAAGTGTTTTGATATTGGTTAATTTTAAATCTAAAAAATCTTCATCTAAATCATTAGTAAGGAAATGATGTTAAATACGTTAGAAAATGAATCTAAAATAAATTAATATTTTGTAATAGACTATGTAGTCGGAAAAACGTAGCACATTTTCAATACGGTACCTTAAAATGTAGGTGTCACTCGTTTTCTCATTTTTATAAGGAACACCAAAAATGCGTATCCGTTACAGATAGCTCGGTATTCATTAAAATTCTAATCAAAACAACGTTGATTTTGTAACTTCGCTTTAACTTAATTAACATATTATTATATATAAAAATGTCTACAGCATGCTTTGCGTAAAGATCTAAAAATTTTGTGACGTAATAAACCATTAACTGTAAGAGTGGACAAAATAAAAGCTCTTTTTCAGATGTTTTGGATTTAAATATGCATATAAAATTATACTGTAAATTATCCGTATAAAAATACGTGATGAAAAAAGTTTTCTCCGTCTTGTAAATTCGAAAAACAAAAGAGTTAAGTCTCCAGTTTAAAATCAATCGTAGAGTCAGCACATTTTTACTACAAAAAGTACCTACCTACGATTTTGATCTTTTCTTCGACTATGTTATCAAAGTGAGGAAAAAGTTGAGTGTTTTATAAATAGTATTTTTAAGACCTTATACTTATGTAAGCGAACAAGTTGTGTCATATTAATTTGTCTATAAGTGGAAACTTGTATTTGGCCTTTTTATTTTTAGCAACGTGTTTAAATTAAGCTATATTTAGCAATAAGTTATCCTAGAAAAGTAAAATAAAATAATAAAGAACATAAGATGCCGCAGTTCAACTTTACGTACAATTCTGAACAGTCATCGATCAAAAATACAAGCACATTCACCGATTTGCATAAAAACTGTATCGTTGAAATGGCGGAAGAACAAAAGGCCGTGAAGCTTTTTTATATCAATGCGCTGGTGAAATACGCTAAAATAACTTTAGTGCTCCACTTAACGATGTCCTGAAACGGATCGTTCGTCACCTTCGGAAAGGATACCGAGGTCGAGGCGACGTAATTGCGAATTTATAATTACTAATTGTTGCTAAGACATAAATTCGCGATTTTTTCGGACTGTTGCTAAGTAAGCGATAATGTTTTACACGAGTCGACTTTTTGTGGTCATTAAAGTGCCAACACTTGTTTAATTAATCAGGCGAGTAATATTTTATTTTATTCTTATCTGTAGTACTTGTCGCATTATGTAACAATCAATATTTAGGCATACTAAAGATCTATTCTACTAATGAGCTTAAAAACTTTATAATATGTAATAACTTTTCCAAAATTAATCATAATCATCCACAAGCAATCAGTCCAAATGTAATGTACATTGTAACGTACATGATAGGTAGTAAAAGATTGAACTAGCGAAATATAATAACTTTTCCAAAGTTCATCATAATCATCTCCAACATACCTTTTGCTGAGTTGCACCACCTAACTTTGACCTTAACGATAACTTGTGTTTTTTGTATGGAGTTTGAAAGATTTTTGACGTTCGTCAAAGTTAAAGTAAGATAGTGCAACCCAGCCTAATTGTTCTGATAGATACAGATATAACATTATAATTATTTTATCATGATAAGTTTTATCGAATTATTTAGAGGTAAACGCGCGCGTTGAAGTCTTTCTTCAACAGACCAAATACGCAGCCGAAGTCGCGGGCAAAAGCTAGTATCCTATAAAACTATTTAACTTCTCGAGCACACTATGTTTACCTGCGATAGCACAGGGCAAAGGCTAAATGACGTGTAGGTTATATGCAAAAACGGCCGACGCAAGACAAACACTAGGGCACACATCCTCGGGCTGTATTCTTGTCCTTCCAGGAAAAGTTTGATCTAGGTAGGGTGACCATGCGATTTAGTTGTAAAAGACAGTTCAACTGACAGTTAATATAAAGTGTGACAGCGGTAACACTTGCTAGAAGGCTTAGTCGTGTGGCATAAGCTACTTTCCGAATTTGCAAAAAATCGGAAGATATTTATTAAAGTCGGTGTACTTCTGGAGTTTATAGAAGTAAGTAAGCATCCGAGCACATCCCTTGGTCTTCACCAGATCTTCGGTCAATGGAAGAGAAGACCTGTCAATTAAGATACTCGTACTACGACTTCCAGTTTGTGCACGCCATACGAGAAACTTTTCTGTCCCCAAAGCTGTAAGTTCTATGAGCTACATGTTCCGCCCACTTAAAGTGGATGACCCACAGGATGTTACGGTATGGCTCTACCTCAAGTACTATTCCATAACTGTTTCAAGTCTTATCACTTTAACCATAGTACTAGCTTTCCGCCCGCGGCTTCGCCCGCGTGGAATTTTGTCTGTCACAGGAAAACATTATCGCGTGCGTCCCTGTTTCAAAAACCGGGATAAAAACTATCCTATGTCTTTTCTCGGGACTCAAACTATATCTATGCCAAATTTCATCAAAATCGCTTCAGTGGTTTAGGCGTGAAAGAGACAGACAGACAGAGTTACTTTCGAATTTATAATATTAGTATAGATACGCATCATCGCGGCATCGCGAACTTGGCAAATGTTTTATAGTCTCGCCGTAACTGATGGTGTCGCTAGTGTGAGGGCGCATGCACCAGAAGCGCACAATAGTGACCCGCGGCTACAAATAAGATCGCGAGCGGCGACACGTCATGCGGCCCCAGATTAGGTCAGTTGGGTGCACTCGCGTTGCTGACAACATGTTCCATGCCTAAGCTTTAATAATTTATTTTTTTCTTTACTTTACCAGAAGTGACTGCAGAGTGATCAATATAAACGAGGAGATTGTAGAGGTAGGTATTTGGTGAAAGTGGGTACCAACATAATATTTAATTGAATAAAGTTTGAAATTTTTGAAAACCATTGAAAGTAGTTGTACACATAAAGTTTTCATGTTTATAATAAAATACTCGTATGTACTATAGGTGTACCAGAATCTCATGGCAAACAAAAATATTGGAAAAGTGTGTTTTTCATATGGCAATTGTCTATGGTTTAACTGTCACCTGTCAAAGAAAATTATGAAATCTGTCAGCCGCTGCAAAATTTTTGTAATCTCTTCTTGACTATTTGTTATTTTTCTGAAAAAGTCGAAAAAGTTCAAGCAAAGCATATTGTTTTCAATGTGAATTATAAAATAAGGCATAATTCAAAGTCAATCTTTGATTCTAAAGCGCGTCGTCGAGTTGACAGTAAGTGGGACTGAAATGTTTTGATACATTTAGTTTATTACCCAACTGCGTCAGAAGGAGGGTTGTGTTTTTTTTATATTCTTTCTTTCTTTTCAGCCAAATGACGTTCACTGCTGGACAAAGGCCTCCCCCAAGGTTTTCCACAATGAACGGTCCTGCGTTTTTATATTATTCTTACTTAATAGCTGCTTTATCGGGGTTTTCAGGTATGTCTCAGAAATTGGTGCAGATGTTATGACCATGTAAAGAAAATTGAAAAAGATTTCATCAAAGCAAGATTGAATAATGAAGAAGTTTCCAATTTTTACTTTTAAATAAACTTGAAATAAATATAAGTAAAACTAATAATAAAATAATCATGAAAATATCTCTACAAATAAATTAGTTACAGGGCCCTAAAGTTGCGCATAACTATTCACGCCATTTTGATCGGTGTATTCACGACAGTCATTCGGAGTACAAACAGTAAATCACCCCTGATCCAGCCAGTGCTGTTGACAGGTTAATTTTTTTAAATCTAGCAGTTTTTAATTTTTCAGCTAGGGTCACTCAAGATTCTTTCTTAGTAAAATTTTGTAACCTTTTTTAAAATATCCCAGACCTGGCCATATACAAAAAGAACGGCACCGCCTATGTTTCAGTTCCACGCGAAAATATGTAGGTAATTTAAATAATTTATTTCTCAGACATTTCTTGATCGATTTAAATAAAAACTTTACCGTCTTTTTAGTTTTGGTATATATTTTAATCCCATTCAGAGAAATATAGTGTTTTAACATCAGGAACTTCTCCATTGAAATGCTGGAAGAGCAATTTATTTACAGTACCTCTTTATCTTGATCATCTGTCTATTGAAGAACAAGAAATGCAAGTGGACTTCTTAGAATCGTTTTCTAGTTCTAGTATGATGCATAATAAAATTAGTTACTTAAAGTAATATACGATTTATTTCATTTCCAAGACATTTACCTATGTTAAAAATCTGATGTCTAACAACATTCTTCATACACATACCTACCTAAAATGTATATTCGTACTTCATGTTCATTAATATTAAAGTAATAAAAGTAAAAAAATTAACAGTATCAAGATCGTTTATTCCAATTTCCCCAGTATTGCTCTCAACAAAGTTTATTTTCCCTATTTGCCATGAGATTCTGGTACACCTATAACTACTGTACTAAATAATACGTGGAACAACTAAATACTACATCCTAGTACTTATTCTGTGACTCTACTGTTGACTAACCTAACTAGATGACATCTGCGCGTACCTATGCCGATGGGATTTCCCTATCCACTTCTTACAACAATCTTTTTTGGATCTTTCTTTATAAATTCTGAAATCCATCTTTTTTGTCCACACTACTGACCATTGACGCATGACGTCATGACGATATCGGTAACCCCCGAGTCAATATGTGACTGTCACCTTCGAATAAAAATAGATATTTTTTGTCTAGGTCGAATACTACGACAGCAACGGAACAGGCCGCACCAAGCACACGAGCTCGCGTGCTGGGGTTGCGACACTGCCGCGCCCAGCCAGTGATGTGCGTGCGCCGATCGATGTCGATACACTATCAACGCAATATCGATGTTATAAGCCAACGCTTCCGCCTCTCTACTGGTCGAGATTCGAAACGGTACACTTTCGTTAATTAGTTCGGGATTGTTAAGCTGGTTTAGTTTAGATGTTTCTATTCTGCTTTAATTAAGTATTTACCTTTGCAATTAAATAAATAAGGCGTCTTTTATTTATATTACAGCATTTTGAGAGTCAGCTTAGTATAATTCAGCTCGATAACTAAGTATAGCTACTTATATAGAAACAAAAGCAATAAAAGTTATTTCCCCACTGAGGAAGTGGGGATTTGAGAACATACTCGTAGTTCTATATTTTTTACCATTTTATGACTAACTGCCTGTAAAAACAGAGATGTAGGTATGCAATTATCGAATCGGAATCTATAAAGAATGCTCCATTCACTGTACTGAACAAAAATAACTTTACTAAGTTAAAACATACTTCTTCCTTGTACGTAATTGGTACTTTCCGGCTTTCTTTGCTCGGACTTTGGTCGCGTCTCAATGCCGTTTCATTTTTAGACTTAAGGATATTGTGAAGGATACTCCCAAGGTCGTAGTGGGAAGACACGTATGCGGATGTGTTTTGTACTGGGGAATTTGTGCTTAATTAGTTTGTACTAAAGAGAACTTGGTATTTCCGATAGCGTCTTAACGGACATAAGTTATGGTGGAGTTTCCTATGGAAATAACTTTTTCCCAGTTGTGTACATTGACGAATCAGGGTTTTACGACTTATCCATTCATAAGTAATTACTTTCATACGTCTAGAATGTATTTTGAAACCTCAACAGGAAAGCTCTTGAAAGCATGCGTCTCTCGGGAAAGCATACCTACATCTCGCATGGAAAATAATGATTAGGCCGAAAGTGCGAACTTTTACGGATCGAAGAGTGAAGAACAAAATTTCTATTCAAACATTGAAGCTAGATACTTCTAGATTTATTAAGTATTAAGTAGGTATTAGAAATTGGTCTTAATTATCCTCCGAATAAGCTACATTTTTATTCATACCCCCTAATAATAAAATTACACCTAGGATGAACCTTGGATTACAATGTCAATTCCATACTAAAAGACAATTTAAGCCAGAGTTCAACTAGGGTGTAACTTTTATTTATAAAGGGGTAAGAGTTTTCCAAATTACAGTTTTAATTCCAACTCAAACAATAGGGTTCTACGGAACATCACTACAAAGACAAAGATAGCACAATTAGATGTCTGTTCTCTGTACGGCGCACGCGCAGCCCACAAAGTTCCCGCTTTTCGCGTAACTACGTAACGTATCTAGTTACACGTGGTAAAATCAATATGTTTAGAAGACTGCCAGGGGACACATTTGATTGTGCTCTAGTAATTTTATACATTTTTTATAACGGTACAACTTCCCTAGGCACTTTTTTACGGGAAATATTACCTTTTATTAAATTAGGGGCTAGCCAATAACAGTCGTGTCATTTTTAAATTACGAAATCGCTTCATGGAATGTAGTAACTACATGAAAAAACGCCGGAGCGTAGCAATTTCGGGATTATAGATAGCTGTCACATCTACTGACTTTGTCTATTTTTTATTTAGAAACTCAACAGCAAATTTTGAAATTTACATGGTTGAAAACTAGTCTAGGTCCAGGAAGGAAGGACTCATTACCATATTTCGCTTGCCGGGTGCTCTACCTACACTCTACATGTACAAATAACTGATATGTTTTAGTAATATTAAGTAACATCAAAAGCATATCAAATTGAAATTTATAAGAGCCAAATAATTTATCAATTTGTAGAAGTTACATCAAATACGTTAACTGGGTAAAGCAGATGCATCTACAAGACTTTCGCAAAGAAAACGCGAAGATCGTCCAAGATAAGGCATAGTTGTGATTGCTGAGAAAATACACCGCCTTTTGAGTCTAATGTACTAATGCCTGGAATCCAGGACTTCCATATTTAGAAACTGACATCCTCAAACGCATTTGTTTACATACTTTTTTAACGCGTTCAACTACTTACACCATTCAGATACGACTTTTATTTTAATTTGTTACTTTTTAAGTGACTGAAGTAAAGCGAGCTATTTCGTTCTCACTAGTTAATTAAGTAGTAACAACAATTTTATAGTTTAATCTTTTAGCTAAAACCATTGCAAGGGAAATCTAAAATTAATACCTATTTGGCAAGTGCCATTTTACTAATATATTTTTCTGTTTACTACGAAAGTATTTTGGTTAGGTGTCTTTTGTTAATTGTCAATTTTAAAATGTCGTAACTTACAATTCATTAAAAAAGCCATTATCATTTATACAGGCTGTTAGGTAAATGGGTATATGAGCCGACACTAGCCCATGTTAACATATGCATATAAATGGTATGGTGTAGTCAGAAAATTGATATCATCATTTTAATTATTTGAATTTTCATACAAATATTATTTTATAAATATTATTAGGTACAACACCGTTATATAACCCTGTATAACGGTGTTGACAAGCTATTCATTGCAAATAATTACAATATTGATCTTCAGATTTAATTGCCTTGAATCAAATGATTATTCTAGTCTCGACCTTGGCTTGTCTCGTAAAGATTTCAGAAACACGCGTAATATACTTAGGAGTTTTTGCTGTTACGCCCTGATTTTACATCCGCCATGTCAGATACGTCACACAATAAAGACTGGTCACTAATTAAAACGGATGTAGCTCATAAAATCATTTCTGATTTATCATAACTGCAGTGGGCGGTGGCTTTTGTACGACCAATCGATTATAAGCCGATTAGAACCTAGCCGCAATCGATAGTTTTAGTGTCCACGATTTTACTGCATCGATGCGATTTTGCTGTAACTGTAACCGATCAAATTGACAATTCTGCAAGTTAGTAACTTAATTTATTTGCCATATTAATTTGCATTAGACGAAGTTATCCATAGAACATTAAGGCTCAGTTGCACCACCTAACTTAGACCGTAACTATAACGATAACCGGTGTTTTTTGTATGGAGTTTGACAGATTTTTGGCGTTTGTCAAAGTTAAAGTTAGATAGTGCAATCCAACCTAATGAACTTCGAGTTAATCAATAATTTGACTGTCTAAATAAACGATGATGGAAATTTGAAATAAACACACAATTTGCTAAATTATTATTTTGACTGCGAATACCCTTTAATTTTAACGGACTTCTTTTGTATTTATGTCGTCGATTCTAAAAACAACTTATTGATACTAGGTTCTCTTACAACTGATCTTATTACTAGTTTTTAAGCGATTAGGTATTAGACATTATCTGGATTACAGACTGATAGAGGCTACCCGCTTTTTATTAGGCGTGGTTGGATGTTTGTTTATACAGGTTTTTAATTGTTTTTATTAGCTCTTATCTTTTAATTGAGTATAACTACGACTGGTATTGATCTATTGGTAGCGCCTTTATGTCATAGTTTGTATTCTTTTGATAGCGCCTGCAGTAGCGACTGAATGACTGATGATAATAAATGATAATGATGAATTCCTTTCACCTAGATTGCAGATAGCAGAGCGTATCTATACATAACATCTGGATCTTAAGATGTATGCCTAGGTGCGAGTCTGTGCGAGACAATTAAAATTCAGGTCTCTGTTAAAGATCTCTCAAGAGGTAGCTCAAATATAATAGTTTTTATATAGTAGAACTAAAATAACTTGACTGTGCTGAAAGCGAAAGTAAGAGATGGAAGAAAAATTATACAAACAATGTAAGTTAATACTCAGAAAAACATAAATAAGCACAAAAGACAAAAACCTGATGCTCTCTGGCTCTCACCGATTGATACAAGTACAGAAATGCGATCATGACTTGATTCCAATGTTGATTTTTGTGTCATTAAAACTACCTACCCCACAGTTGTTTCCGAGAAAAAATGACTTTAAATCATACCGTAATGGACATTGAATAATTGCACAGTCAAATAATGTTCTGTAACTGACATTTTCGTCTCAATCAAAACCGAATTTTACAATTGAGATCTTCTGCTGTCGCAATAAGGTTTAAAAATAGGGCTTTCTTGACAATGGCAGATGTTTGGTTCGTAATGGGAACTGAATCAACGTCATGACATTTTATCACATAGTAATTGAGCTTAAAATGTTTTAAGTTCTGATTGTCATGCGATTGAAAAACCTACGTCAGAGAAAAGTTAATGAAGTTCTTTACGACGATGGACGGACGGAGAGATTTATTGCACCGCTAATGACCAGTGGTTAAAGGAAAAAATATTGTGTTGCGGACATTGTGTTTTTAAGAAAATTTAGTAAAGTCCTTTTAGAATCAAACAAAAAGCTCAATGCTGACAACATCGCACAAATTACACTATTTAGCTTGACAGAAGTAGACGATCATCGATTTTAAATTAATCATAGTGATGGTTATTCCTCAAAAAAATTTATAGTATTTTTTGATAAAACAGAGCTACGGAATTCGCTAAAAAAATACGCCTTTAAAATTATCTAACTTGAATGGTTTTGGCTTCATTCAAATATTTTGAATCTTCCCAATTCTACTCAATAAATTATGAACTCTAACTTTATTATTATTATTCTGTCTAATGGCTTCAATGGTGAACTCTAACTTTCATCAATATCTTGGTTCAGTAACAAAACAATGAGTTAAAAAATCCGCCATACCTCAAAACGACAGATTTTACCACATGCCTGCAACACAACCGATTCGATGGCCAGATTACATTTAATTGCCGCAGGTTCCAGTCGATGTGTGTAATGGCCAATGTGGATCCTCATTCGAATCGCAAGAATTATTACGAATGTACAAACGCCAGCACATCAAGCTTCACATTTATGTAGCAAAAGCGAACCTATTACAATGGCATAAGATACCACTGTGTTGAGCTTATTCTGCCGTCGTGATACCCGAGGGCGTCATTTTATCTCGACCTTTTTTACATATTTTTCAGTAAAATCTATTATTTTAAATTGAATATCTACTAATGGAGATTCTTGTCAATGATTACTGATGTTTTCGCCTCGAGTATTGAATTAAGATTTGCTTTTATTGGACTACGGTTTAAGAAATGTTTTTCACTTATTAATATTCGTTTAATATTATACTTATCAGGGTGTCCACTGCAAATGTTCGAAAAAATTCCCTGACTTTTCCCTGACTTTCCCTGACAATTTTTTCAAAATTCCCTGACCAACTATGTATACAACGTGTCCCAAAATTCAAGGATAAGCCGACGCCACAGGATGGACATAGTCATGACTACTTTAGGAAAAATAAGGAAAAAAATCTATCTCAATTATTTTTTAACTTACACAATAAATTATGAAATTCAACGAAAATTGACACCCCTTATGATATTTTACATTACCACGACCACAATTTTTCAATTATTCCTGGTTTTCTGTTTATATCGGCAACTTAAGTAGTGCTGCTGTTCACCCCAACTCTTAAAACCCCCAGAATCCTTGCAGTTTTTACACAAAAGTTAATCAAAATATTTTATTTCCTTAACATTTTGAACGAATTTTACTTTCACTCCACTTTGACTCATCGTTTTGAAAACAAACAAGCTTGACTTCGTTTGAAAATTATAATTGACTTCATCATCAGGACCCTGGACATCATCTAGCACTAAAGTGCTCTAAAAGACAAATCGAACGAAGCCAACCTAGATGCAATTCCGCCGTTTCGTTTAGAAGTTCCTGTGGCCACCTCCAGTTTCAGCTCAATGGTACCATAATATTGCATTTTCATCGTACTTACATAAGTATACCAAATTTCAGCTCAATCGGTTGAGAACTGGTTTTAAATTCAGTTGTAAGGAAATTATTGATGAAGAACTTAAACCTAGTGTGGAATTGCCCAATATTTCTGGCAAGTTAAAGGAATTACAATCACATTTAGATAATTTCAAGAAGACTAAGGAGCGGTATCAGCTGACTCGTTCGAAGGCTTTGTATTGCCACTTGCTTCACCGACTGGATAGGCTAGCAGCGTGTAAGGAATCTGTTGACGCAGCTATTCATGCTAGTTTAAAACAGAAGTTGAACATGTGCCTTTCAGTTTTAGAAGGCTTCGTCACAAACAAGTCAGATGGGGAATCTAGTTCCAATTTACAGTCAGACGATTGTAGGGAAACTGTTGTTGTGGACCAGTCATCGAAGGTTAATATTTTAAATTGGAACATAAAGTTTTCAGTTGATTCCAGTGTGCATTCCTTTTTGGAATTAGTTAATGAACGCGCGACGGCTTTTGGTGTTTCTGATAGTGTTTTATTTAAGTCGGCGTTTTGTTTTTTCCATGATCAAACACTTTTATGGTATAGAGGTGTCAAAGATCAGGTCTCGTCGTGGAAGGAACTAAGTGAATTATTGGTTGAGGAGTTTGCACCTGCAGATTATGACTATAGGTTAATAGGAGAAATTCGTTCTCGTACACAAGGTCAGGATGAACCTACCCACATTTATTTTGCTATCATGAATGGAATGTTTTCGCGTTTGAAACGGCCATTTTCTGAACAAGATAAGATTGAGATCTTGTTACATAATATTAGGCCTATCTATGCTGAATTGTTAGCTTTACACGACTTCGACACTGTTGCTGACCTCAAGGATAAATGTCGTAAAATTGAAGTAAGACGTCAGCAAACTAGTACCTTCAATGAACCATCTAAACAGCCGTGTATGAATCCAGAGTACACTTACAAGGGTAAATCACCAAAGCCTGTTACTGCTGTCACACAACCACCCTTTTCTGACAGTAAACCAACTTCTAACAAAAAACTCTTATGTTTGAAGTGTAAGGCAAATACACATAGTACAAAATACTGTACGGATAAACGGTTGTTATGTTTTAAGTATTTTTTTCCTTATTTTTCCTAAAGTAGTCATGACTATGTCCATCCTGCGGCGCCGGCTTATCCTTGAATTTTGGGACACGTTGACTTTTCGGATAGATCCAGTTAATTCTGTAACCTATTACTGATATCGTTTGAAAGAGCTCGTGAAGCACTTTCAAGATCAGTAAGCAGTTTTTCGATATCTTGTGTAGTTTAGAAATAATCGAATGAGATCACTTATCGTTTCCACCCTGTATTAATAGCACTCACAGTGAACTGCTCACTAGTCTGCACTCAATAATCAAATCAATAAATAATTATAAAAAAATTATAAATAAACATAAGTTATAAGTTGCACTTTCACATCGACAATAGAAAATATTATTATATCATTTTACTGAAACAAAAAAAATACAACTATTAAAACAAAAAGGAGTAATTTAGTTATGACAAAAATAATCATAACATAGATCACTCTAATCCTGAAAAAAGAACTATATGAAAGTAATCTAATTATGAACAAAATTATGTCATAATTTAGATCAATCCACTTCATTAGATAAAAAACTAAAAAGGAGTAATATAATTATGACTAATAACAAAGTCATAATTAATGTAGATCACTCCAAACCTGAAGAAAAAAATGCTTCGATAGTCAAGATCAAAGGTCTTTCTAGAGCATAAATTAATTAAATCCCTCATTTTACAATCACTGGGAAATTTCGGGAGACAAACAGTGTTTTGGTAGACAAAATCTCAATGTTTCCCTGACTTTCCAGGTGACCCCTCTATTTCACTGACTTTCCCTGACTGCTATGAGCTTCCCTGACTTTTCCCTGACTTTCCCTGACTTTCCAGAATGTGGACACCCTGCTTATGTATGTGATACTTGTTTACATTAAAGTCATTTTTATGATCTTGAAAATCCACTACGAAAGATTCAATTTAGTTTTGTGAATTTCAATTAAATAACAATCAATCAATTCGTACTATTTTTAAAACCAGCTGCAAGCAAAGTACAGTCAACCGAAAATATGACTAGGTAGTATACAATTTTATAATGTCAAACAAAAATAGAACAACTAAAACGTCGTTTTACAACTAAAATATCACAGTCTTTATCCCTACAATTTGGCTTTTAATCGAAAACTATCGCTGTATTTGTAACTATTAAGCCCAATTTAATCTAAAACTAGCACACAATCATCTCCAGCACTATTTATGACTTAGGTTCATAGGCTTCCCATGTTCCTGGTAACAAAGGGGTCCCATACATTAAATCACCATCCACACATTACCGAAGGAAGCGTATGTATGACATTTCTAAAGCTCCCTAATAAGACGCATTTCGCCTCCGCTGTTGCTGACAACGCGGCGCCAGGGACGCACAATGCTTGGGATGTCAGCCACCACCGTGGGTCTACATGGAGATATGGGGTCTATAGATAAAATATATTTAGTAGTCTAAAACCTAATTAACATCGGGATTCAAGACACATCGCTCGTAGAACTGATGGCCGTTGGGTCAGAAAAATTCTCCAGTGGCGACCACGAAAGAGCAAGACTCTCATTCGATGGACCGACGATCTAGTGAAGGTCGCGGGAAGCACCAGTCCCAGACTATTTGTTGCAGACATTTTTGGGGGAGGCCTGGTAGTAACCACTTTAAAACCTTGTCATCTCAGAAAAGTTAAAAATATGGTATTCAACTGGGTACTAATAGTTAAAGGGCTATAGAAAATTAGGAAAAACAGACAAAATGCTAACTGCGAACTAAGCGAAGAAAGACTATAACCAAAAGCCCTCCTCTAGATTCCATTCGCTACTTTTTGTACATTACAAAATAATGTGTCTCAAGAGGGAAACAACCTCAAAAGTAATTATATGAAACCTTTTCAACCCTCTACGTTCTGCCTTTAACCAACTCACATATAAATATTCCATTTTCAGTCCTGTAGCGTTTCATGTAAGCCTAACCTAAACAATGTGGGTAGACCAACACCCGACAACGCGCGAATGTCGCGGCGCTCGCAAGCCTTATTGAGAACGTTCGCGCCTCAGATGTGCAGGACTATTCACTGGCTTGTGCTCTATTTTGCATTCATTCACCGTTATGCACTATTTAGTTTTCAACGGGAATGGAGTAGGTAGAGGTACCTACTATGTCACTCGTACTTACGTGATATCACTCGGGCTATCAAAATAAGAAATTGTTGAAGATCTAAATAACGCCACTGTCTCTGTACTTATGTATTCCATGATGGCACATGAAAATAATGAAAGGATTTTCATGGTTTTTATTGAAGACATACGAGTAAAACCCTCCCTCTAGAGAGTTTATAACAGCAGATTTACGTTTATAAAAATTAATAGGTTTTACATATTATGTTGATCACATGAACTGAGATCATACACTATGGTATAATTTAAATTTTAACAAAATTAAATATATAAAAGTCGCAGTTAATTTAAAAGCTTAAACGCCAATTTTATTTGCCACATAGTAATTACCGCGGTTACGTTGAATAAACAAAT
This sequence comes from Ostrinia furnacalis, assembly GCF_004193835.3. Lineage (NCBI taxonomy): Eukaryota > Metazoa > Arthropoda > Insecta > Lepidoptera > Crambidae > Ostrinia > Ostrinia furnacalis. The sequence goes on along the minus strand of NW_021135939.1, from coordinate 54,820 downwards.
AATACGACTTCCAGTGGCGTAACCAATGAGCAATAAATTAAATGGCAACATTAATTAGATTAACGCAGCAATTATGCAGATGACTGTACATTCCTCTTTAGTGTAAATCCAAGCCAATTTACTACTTCTTTATTCTAGACAATGAGGCGTGTCGTAGCCAGTTCAATCGCCTGCTATTATAGGATACGATCCATTTCCACAGTGTAGTAAGATGAGTAATATTATATTTATCTATTAAGTACACAATAAATATTATATGATAATGAATCAGCAACAGTTACAGCTTTAAGAGACAAGTCAGCAAAACTTGAAGAGTGAATTTAAACCATTCTTATGAGCTGAGAAGTCAGTTGATGATCTTTAGGAAAATTTTCATTGCATATTCTTCAATTGAATTATTTATTGTACCTACTTACCTATGTCCAACGTATAAAAACAATAAATGTGTTGTTTATTCAGCTTTTTGATGTTATCAGTGGTAATATAAATAGCCTACGATACAGTCTACTCAAGCTAAATAAACCGATTAACCGCTTCTGTGGTCTAGTGGTAACACCACCTGCTTCAGACGCAGAGGTCCCGGGTTCGATTCCCGGTGGGGGCAGATTTTTCTGCTCGGTTTGGTTGGTGGTAGGGCTTGTTCCGGTCTTTGTGGAAATCCTTGGGGGAGGCCTTTGTCCAGCAGTGGACGTCTTTCGGCTGAAACGAACGAACGAACGAAGGGCTTGTTCTAAGTCCGCCTGGCTAGCTACCACCATCTTACCTAAGTCTGTCGCCATAACAACAATGATAACAGCATTGTTGTGTTCCGGCAGTTAGAGGTAAGATAGCCAGTTCCTCCGTGGTTGAGGATTCCGGGTGAAGCTCGCTTCCACCTTCGGCCTGATCATCACCAACCATCAGGTGAGATACAAGCCAAGAGCTTCCTCGTTGTGGATAAAAAAAAGAGAGACCATAAAGTGGTGAGACTATAAGTACTGCTTCAAAGTACACTGTGGCATCAAATCCGGCGCAGGCGAGCGGTCGCTATAATAAGCTATAATTACGTTATCTGCTGTCCTTGTTGCGTCCTTGCTTTCACTGATAACGGCTGATTCTTATATAATATCGGCCTACTCGATTAAATCTTTTAAAGGTCAATCTTTTGTGACCCCCGCCTCATTGATCCAAATTGTGACAGCGTGTGACGTTGGATATCGATCACGGACTGCCGTCAATTAAAATTTAGTGACTGGTAAGGACTTTAAGATTTATGATGATAGGAGAGTGACTATTAGGACATCAGCTGTGAGACATGGTAAAATAGCATTGTCGGGAAACGCTACTCTTTATCCGTAGTGTAATATGCAAAAACACGGCATATAAATACACACTATGGCATCATGCGTATGAGTGAAGGTGCTATTATGAAACCAAGATTTTTATATTTTATTTAAGCTTCGTTTATCCCTCATCTATAGCAGTAGATAGAGTAGCTCAGAACTTAGATAGGGACGGTGATTATTAGAAAAAATATTACACCATAAGTGATGCGTGTATTACTGACGATATCGCGGCCAATTTAACACTATTTGGCTGTAAGACCCCTGATCACTGATGAATCAATTTATTTACACTACTAAGAAACCAAAAATGGTTGACTAAAAATCAAGAAAATCTATAAATCATATCAAATTCTTGTACTTACTTTTTAATGAAGAATGTTCACGAATTTTGTTTTTTAGCTTTCTGTATTCTCTGTTAAAAATAAAAAATACACGTGAAAGAATTATTTCGATACGTCAATTAGTTTCCAAGATATTGAATTTTAAAAGTGCGGGCGGCAGCCGGCCCGCCATTTTATGCGCGTGACGTCATATTACAGTGACTGGCTCATATTTGTATGGGTGGAATCTTGCAAGCTGAATTAAGAACCACTTCCAGGCAACCGATTAAGCTGAAATTTCGCAAACACATGTGATTTGGATGACCATACAATATTATGATGACATGGAGCTGATCTGATGATGGAGCTGGAAGGTGGCCATAGGAACTCTATAATAAAACGACTTAAATCCATCGAGTTTGGGCTCGTTCGTTTTGTATTGATGAGTACTTTCATTCTACATAGTAATCAGGGTCTAATGATGGAGCTGGAAGGTAATTCACAATAAAACGACACAATCGCAACAAGTTTGGGTTTGGTTCAATTTTAATTTCTGTGATGGGTCTGGGTGTTAATATGTATAATAAGTTTGTATTTACAAAAAAAATGTATTTAAGTATGTTTATATCCGTTTTCTAGTGAGCGGACACTGTGAATGTACGTCACGCGGGGTCACGTGACCGTCGGCGGAACTCAATATTTAAGCGAACTTTGAATGCCTATAAAATCATAACTACTGGGTATTTTTGAATGAAATAAAAACTAATGTATTTGTAAATGTAAAAGCCTAACTGGAACATAGGTTTCAAGTGATTTTGCATACCTAGTAACATTCTCAATTAAAGGTTTTGCAATACAAACAAAGTAGCAAGCTATAATTATTGCTTGTAGATGCTTATCAGATCAAGCCACAATTATATTTTTGTGAGTATAAGTGACTTCAAAGCCAAAAGTGGTTTGGTAATAAATCTTTAACTTGATGATTCTCATGTCAATCAACACTGCAGGATTCTAGTTTTTAGGTAAATCTCAGTTGACATTATGACAGCCGCGACAAAAAATGATCTAGTTTCTCATAACTCCAATTAAAAGTGTGCAGGTTGACATTATGAAATATGCCTATTTTTGACTTGATGGTAATAGTGAGACATACATAAATGCATTATTTTCTTAGTATTTTATACCGTAGATATTTGAGAAACAGTGTGTTACATAATTTTCAAACATTTTTCATTCAAAGCTACAGCAAACTAGCAAACTAGCCCGTTAATTTTACACAACTACTCACACTTTATATTTCTTTTTTTCCCTAAAACCCTTCGAGAAATTACCTAATAGGTACAGTCCAGGTTTAGAAAACGATATGCCACGAAGTTACACATCACAAAGTATTAAGTTAATTGCAATGACAGTCAGCGGTGCGCGAGCGCATGTCGCTGTCAGTGTAAGTAACGCTCGCCGATTAAACCTAATGCGGGGCAGTAAGTTTGCCCGGCCCTCGTCAAAAGGCATTTGCCGACTATCTAGAAAGACTACAAACTGTTTTCGTAACGATACGGCCACACTTAGAAACTTTTGGTGTAGATATGGCCACACTGTATGTATACTGTGCGGTGCGAAGATGCACTCGTCCTCACGTCAGAACTATATACAAAGCTTCGCTATTTTAATAGTTGTGACAAAACGCTCGGTAAAAATGCCGGACTCGGGATAATGTGAATAGTTTTATATAAATTCTGCACCTACTAGCCCTACCGGCAGTTTTACCGGACCGGCGTAGTGGCTCTGGTAAAGGTGTATAAATAGCGGAGGGAGCCAAATATACATCAAGAGATGATCATCAAGAAAGAAACATTTCCAAATGTACAAGACTTACCTGTTTTATCAAGCGTCTTCGTCGTTTCAGCCAAAAGATGTTCCACTGCTGGACAAAGTCACCAAGAATTTCTGCAGTCCGGTCTTGCGCTGCCCGCACCCAGGTGCATTTTCCAGATCGTCGGTCCACCGAGTGAAAATTACAACAGGTTTTTCAATGTAAAAAGATATTCACTGGATTAAAACTTTTTTATAGTCAAATAAGTCACACAGCTAGGACAGCTAAGGACACTTTAGTTAGAACAACACTCACTGGTACTAGTATGACGATAGAAATAGACCATCAGGTTAGTATTCGATGACTAAGCTGACAAGAAGGTTACTTCGAATCTGTCAATTAGGCTGACGTGCAGTGAAGATTGCAAACTGGTTTCACCGCATTACTTTCTCGGTGTTCTACTATTATACTTGTGTTCCCACCTTAAAATTTTATTATTAATTATTCAAAATTTATTTCTTGATAGAAGTGTACCTAAGTCACCAAATTAAAATTATAAAAAAATACGGTCGTCTTTTATTTTAACCTAACATTTGTAGGTCCTAACATTGACTGTAACAGAAAAAATAATATTAGTAGGCCTATTTTTTTATTTTGTTTTTATATTATGCAACTGTCCGTTATCCGTCCGTTGTCAATACGTTAGCCAGAAAGCCTTAATGACTAAGTATGATAAAATAAAAGAAGCGTTCAGATTGTACATTTTTTATTTTCCAATGCATTACAATACCCATATCTCTTAATAGAATAACATGAATATTGAAAGTGTTGACCATCGGCTTTAATTCGTGTGACGCTAAAATCCTTAAAATTAACTAACGTCTCAAAAGTGATATGATAGTACAAATATCTAACGCAGAATATTTTGCTTCTTTACTTTACAATAGTGAAGGAAAAGTCACAATATACAGTATATTAAAAATCCTATTTTACAATGATGTTGCCAAATAACTTTAAAATGTTCAAGAATGCAAGATATTAACTCCTTTTCTAATGAAAAATGTGCAATATTTTGATTTTAGGAAACCGTGTGAAAGTTTATGTTACACATTTTTATTATTCAAGGAATTTATAGGAATTGCGAAACTTACACTACAGTTATTGTAATAGGTACTGTTTATCTTAATATAGATTTAATTATAATATCTAAATCTTTGAGCTTTTCTCTAAGACGTGATATGCTTTTCGTGTCAACTTTTCTTGAATCTACAGTGTAAATAACAATATTATAACAAAAATTTTATTAAGGAATTGCTTTTGGAGAAAAAACCTTCAGATAAATTAAATAGACGTACAATTTTTTTGCTACAAAAATATAAGTTTTTTATACCAACATACCGAATTTCATTTCATTATCTTTTTTAAAGAAAACTTTGGTGAGTTTTTTGACTAAACGAGTTACGAACGCTCCCGCGAATTTAAGCACTCATCGAATAAATAAAATAATGAATTTTAATTATTTTTAAAATTTAGCTTTAAACAGTGAATCGACTTACAACAACTATATTTTACAATTTAACAAACTTAGCTACAATACAATTTATAATATTTACACTCTCAAAACGTCTACATTTTAAATCTTATATTTAAGCTAGGAACTAAACATAACATATTTCATATTTAACAAAATTACCCTTAACTAATTAGTTTTTGTCATGTTAGAAATATGCGCGTTTTTGCTACCAATATTAGGTGAATGAATAACATTTTATCTAAAGTGTTGCGAATTCTATACAGTTTTAAAGTTTTGCGAAACTTTGCAGTACATTTTCGTGAACAGCATAATACTACTTACAATATTGCTCTCAGTTTCAACGATAGAGAGTTACTATACGTACTCGTAAACCCGCTAAATTAGACTCGGCTTTTGCAACTTTGAAACTGAATAAATAAATATAATTTAGGTGCGTTCGTCTCCCAACGAAATAGGGATGGGGACGAGGCAATTTGCTTCAGATAATTTTCTCACATTCAAAGTTCCAAAAGCAGCGAGTCAGCACCAAATCGACGCTATTCGAACGGCTGAGGCCAGAGCGGCGGTGGGGGCAGCGGGTACATCGGGGGCTATGTGGAGATCGCCAGCGGCGGCCGGTGGCCGTGCGCCGGCCCGTGAGGAGACGTCGCCGGGGGAGTCCCCGCTCCGGGCGAACAAGTCACCTTCCCCATGAACGAACGGATATCATCGAAGTACGCATCCTCGCGCTCGGTATCCGCCGAACTCGGGGAATCCCCGCCCTCCGCCTCGTGCTTCTTCAGATGCCGGTCGAGGTTCGTCTGCTGCCCGAAACACCTATCGCACAATGGACATCGAAAAGGCCTCTCCTTATTATGGATGTTCCGTACGTGTCGCTGTAAATTGGACGAAATGGAGAAGGAGCGCTCGCAATACTTACATTTGTAAGGCTGCTCGCCGGTATGGGTCCTGAGGTGCCGGGTCAAGTTCGCACTTCGGGGGAACACCTTCCCGCAGAATTTGCAGGCGTAGCGGTCTCGTAGCTTCCCAGATCCGGTGCTGAGCTCACGGAATTTGGCGTAAGCGTTCGTTTGCCGGTCCGGCCCATCGGTGCCAAGAAGTGGGGATAAAAAATTGAACGGGCTCGGAACGTACGGCGAGTGGGATGAGTTCAGAATCTCTGACGAGTGAAAGGACGGAAATCGTGGCCGATACATGGCATCGATTATGTTGTTGTGCTGTGGATGGACGGGCATTGGGAATGCAAGAGGGGGTGACACTAACGGAGAATCTTCACGCTTCGGCTCTACGCCTTCAACGTCTACGTCTGTGGTGTCATTTTCTGGAGTCTTGCTACGCTCGATCGGGCTCTCTGGTGGCGAATATGATTTAACCGAAGAGTTGCGAAAGGAACGATCATCATTATCAGCTTCAGATTCTTTGTCACTTTTGCGTGATACTGACAAGTCCAAAGGCTGATCACCTTGATCCTTCTTGGTATCTTCTTCTACATCTGAATATTCAGAGTTCTTATCATCATTGTGAATGTTCTTGGATAGATCTTTAGGAAGAGATGGAGATACTGATTTGTTCCTCTGAACAGCATTGTTGTTAAGTTTCAGTGAGAAATTGAAAGGTGATTTTCGCTTCATTTCATCCCTTGTGAAATTGAATGGTACAATCGGGGTTGGTACGGACATCACAGGTGATGGCCGGTGTTGTGATAAATCATCAGTTGAATCGGGAGATTGTTTAGTATATGCTGGTCGTGGTTTTGGTGTAATCCTGTCCGAGTTTTCATTAATCCTTGTGGTATCAAACTCCATGTCCTTGCTTTTCTTGGTTTCATCAAGAGAATTTGAGCTGTCGATACTTTTTACGGACATACGTCCTTCTTGTTGTTTGGATGCCATATTAGCGTTTGAGAGAGCAATATCGTGTTCCATGGCCAAGCGTGCGCCTTGGACATTGAATAAAAGAGGGTTGAATAGATCTGGCTGACAAGCGGCAGCAGCAGCCGAGAATAGAGCTGGGTAGTGTGCGAATGTGTTGTAAGGGAGCGGTAGCTGCGGTCCCCTGTACAAGGGGAACGGGTTAGCGTTGTTGTGATTATTCATTGCCACGTTTGGCAGCGGCGGTATCTGGGGAAGTCCTTGAGGCATTTGTCCTCGCAGATTTACTGATGCTGCTGCAGCAGTTTCGCAGAACCGCTTGTGTTTAGTCAGCGAAGCGTAGGACGTAAAGGATTGTCCGCATTTGCCGCACTCGACCAGAGCTCGGCAGGCGACGTGCATCCGCTTGTGCCGGCACAGGTTTGAAAACTGGGTGTACGACTGAAAATGATAAAAAAAACAATGGTTAAAACAACAGAATTGTAAAAAAAAATAACCAGGACAACAATTTTTACTTGATGAATTTGTAAAAATTTGTTACGAGTAATAACTTACAAAGTTAATATCATTGCATTTAGATTAACTGCTAAAGCAAAACTAGATGAATATGATTTCAAAATAATTCTTCATAAAGCATAGCTTTATTTCACCGGGTAAATCACCATCACTTCCCGAGTAACTATCTAAAAGGCTCTGACAGATTAGCAGAAAGATAATTAGAATCCGCAATAAGCAGCTGATGCTCAACAAAAAGTAGCTAAAGATACTGACCTTGAAGCAGACCTTGCACTGGAAAGGCTTGACGCTGGAGTGGATATGCGTGTGCTGCTTCAGGCCGGAGGAGGTGGCGAAGGTCTTCCCGCACTCGGGACACGCGTGGCTGCGGGCGCCGACGTGCTGCGCGCGAATGTGGCGCTGGAGGTTGGAAGGATCGGTAAATACCTGAAATAACATCAGGTTTCGGACAACGTGAAACGCTATGTTACAACGTCACTAAAGGAATACTACTATTCAAAAAACTGAAGAGTGTAAAATGAGAAGAAAGGACATTTTTGAATATAACATTTATGTGAATAAAATATTTGTTTTTGAGTTCCCTGCATTTGTACATCCTTCAGTTTCTTTCGATATCTACCTTAACTTTGTATTTAAATCTAATGTTGTCTTCTGCGTTAATGGTTACTTAAAATTCCTTATCCTTGAGACTAATCATGGTCCTCTAATTTTGCACTTTGCTGTGAAGCCTGCACTAATTTTAGGGGATTTTTCCTAGTGCGCGCGAGCACGTAATTTGAAATACTCTACAAGACTATGACGGTATGGGTATATGCTCTTTAAATCTATGGTTTTAAATTCTCTATTCAACTGCGCAACCATACAAAAAATGCACACCTTAGGGCAGTTCTCGCACGGGTATTTCCCGATATCTGTGTGCGCGAGCGCGCGGTGCGAAGCAGCTCACAGTGGAACGCATTGTTTTTGTTTTTTACTATTATTTACGACTACTTTTGTTTTCTGCATTTATAACTTAATATCGGTCTTATGTTCTCTAACCTATGGTTGAAATTCTCTAGTCATCTACAAAGAGTGCACACCTTAGGGCAGTTCTCGCATGGGTATTTCCTGATGTCGGTGTGCGCGAGCGCGCGGTGCCGAAGCAGCAGCGCTCGCGAGCTGTATGCTCGGTTGCACAGCTCGCAGTGAAACGCATCTTATTATGGTCTTTAAATTTTATAGGCTACTAGCTTTCCGCCCGCGGCTTCGCCCGCGTGGAATTTTGTCTGTCACAGAAAAACTTTATCGCGCGCGTCCCTGTTTCAAAAACCGGGATAAAAACTATCCTATGTTCTTTCCCGGGACTCAAACTATCTCTATGCCAAATTTCATCAAAATCGGTTGCGAGGTTTAAGCGGGAAAGCGTAACAGACAGACAGACAGACAGACAGACAGACAGACAGACAGACAGACAGACAGAGTTACTTTCGCATTTATAATATTAGTTGGGATGGTTGAAATTCTCTAGTCATCTACAAAGAGTGCACACCTTAGGGCAGTTCTCGCATGGGTATTTCCTGATGTCGGTGTGCGCGAGCGCGCGATGCCTAAGCAACAGCGCTCGCGAGCTGTATGCTCGGTTACACAGCTCGCAGTGAAATACATCGTTTTTGACTACTATTATTTACGTCTACTTTTGTTTTAACTTAATATCGGTCTTATGTTCTCTAACCTATGGTTGAAATTCTCTAGTCATCTACAAAGAGTGCACACCTTAGGACAATTCTCGCACGGGTATTTCCTGATGTCGGTGTGCGCGAGCGCGCGGTGCCGAAGCAGCAGCGCTCGCGAGCTGTATGCTCGGTTACACAGCTCGCAGTGAAACGCATCTTATTATGGTCTTTAAATTTTATAGGCTATGGTTCAAATACTCTAGTCGTCTACAAAGAGTGCACACCTTAGGGCAGTTCTCGCATGGGTATTTCCTGATGTCAGTGTGCGCGAGCGCGCGGTGCCGAAGCAGCAGCGCTCGCGAGCTGTATGCTCGGTTACACAGCTCGCAGTGGAACGCGCCGGCTGGCTGCGCGTGCGCTTGGATCAGGTGGCGGTCGAGCCTGGAAGGACCAAAAGATGTTATTGAAATTACAAAAATATTATTTTTTTAACGGATAGTTCAGAATCCTATGTTCAGAACCCGATGACCAGAACAATCAGATTAGAAATCCGAAATTCTGGACTATAAATAGTAGGCACATAACTTAAATGAGTAGTTAACAAGCTACTGGTTTATCGTTTCATTTCAGTTCAGTTCAGTTGTGTAGTTAAAACATAAATTCAATGCCGTAAAGGTACCTACTCGTACACTGTGTTATTAATTTAACAGATTAATTATGTCCATAGTTTTATTTAGTTCGCTATTCTTATTAGCTATAACGACTACAGCATTTAAAGTAATAAGTTTAGATAAGCCGTTTCTCGTGTAAAAATAATACTGGTAAGTACATAGATTTACCAATATATCTACGTAAGAACCTTCAAACAACTTGTCTCTGCCTGAGAACGATATCCTTCACATGATGAAATTTTAATAGCCTAATATACACCTTAGCCACTTAAATAACGTTTAGCAAAACTAGTACCCGCACTAAAGGTACCAGTTCCTGTGTAGATACCGTAATATTAAATACAAAAATATCAATCTCATTAAAACCACAAAATCACTACAGACATACTTATTACATGCAGTTGCAGGTCACATGTCAAATTTACCTGCCCTTTAAATAAACTCGACTATGCACCGAATTTCACAATTGACTTTTTAAACTACCATTAATCAATCATACTCCCAAAAGCTTAACAACCTGCACAATTATTATGATCCGCTATGTCGAAATACGTTACAGTTATTGATAAATAGCTCACAATTCTTAATAGCTACAATAGGTGTTATTAAAGTTACATAAATTTAACTTAGATTATTATAAAGATATCTTTAATTGCTATATCTTCGGCCGACGTTAATTTACGTTTTCAATCGAAGGTACGTATCACTTCAATCAACGTCTCTATTAGAAAGTGAGAAGCGCTAACTAACTCGAGCAAGTAAAACAACTCGGCGTCTAGCAGGAAAGACAAAGTCATAACATCTATATGCATCAGGATCGCCTACGCAGGAATAAGTTACGACCGCTCGCCCCATACATAATTCAAACATGTTTCGGTTCCACCGCAAATGTATGTATTCATTTTTGCAATAAATTCAGCATGTACACGTTTTATGAGCAAAATTTGCAATGTACGCGGAATAGCCAGGACTTTAATCAAATTCATCATCTCTATGCCTCAATGTAGGTCACGTCTGTGGCTGTATGGAGTTACAAATTCAAATTGAGGGTCAAGAAAATCCTGTTAGCACTGTCATAGTAAGTTACTCGAACATTTTGATGGAAAACGTATATCATTTGCAAAAACGGTCTCGGTGACTCTCCTTGGCATAACTGGTCTACCACACGCAACCCTCGACGCCTGCGGCGGTTTTCTAATGTGGCACCTGTTGTGCGTTGCCACACGTTAATTGGTGTTAGAGCTGATTACATCGCTGATTCGGTACGGTGTTGGGAGCAAAATGGTGCTGCGTGAGTGGAGATGTGTTCTGAGATACTCGAAAGCTCCTGCGACGTCAAGTAGATGAGATGACGCGTTTTCACTCTTGCGGACGGCAGGCCCGACGCCGTATCTTTTAATTAATCTCAGGAATAAAATCTACCGTCAGTAATGGTTCCGTCGCTTACATGCTGTCTACTCCATTGCGTAGTCGTACCAGTCCTACGCGGAGAGAGGAGAGATTTCGTACATCGTTAGATCGAGTGTTTCGTTTAGTACAGGTACTAGGTCTACGCTTGTTAGTCTAGAAACGGTCAGTTACCAGTATGTTAAGTGAGCCAAGTAATTTGGTCGATGTAAATTTTCACAGATGGCGTATGAATAAAATCGTGGAATTTGTGGAGATATACGAGTAAATTGGTGTGGTAATAAAATTTGTCTGACTGTAGCATTGATTGGTAAAGAATAAAAAGGTTTAATAGTATCGAGATGTAATTAGATGGATTCTATTAGATGTAGCTATCTTATAGAGGCACGCAATGCGTAGCCCGAGGGCTACTTTGCAAGAGGCGATATCTGCGCTGGCGATCTTCAGCAACCGGTCGTATATTTTTTATTATTACCGCAGCTGCATAACAACATCTAAGTAAACGTTTGTAACATGGATCGATTGTGTACCCTCTAATAGCATGTTGCGTAAGCCTTCAGGTGCACAATTGAAAGTGGCAGCGTATCTTTGACAACGGACTGGACCATTTTACCGGCGCTGGTTACCTTGCCGCCTTATCAGCGATCTCTCGTTTCTTTTTCAGTTTTGTTTTTGCTGTCCAATTTATAGATGGCGAATGATATTGATAGTGCGTTGTGTTTTGTTTTCGTTTGAATATTTAAATGAATACTGATAATTATCTGCCCGTTCCGTCATAATTGCTTTGATAAGAATTGGAACAATAGAAATTGAGTTGAGCAAAATGTATTGCAGATTTTGCATATCGGTAGATATACATAAATATTTTAAGAGTTTAGATTGTAGATAAATAAATGTATGACAACAAATAGACGTAGAAAAGTTCCATGAGTATCTACTATTGATTCAAATCAAAATTATAAGAAAAATAGACCGCCTTCCACGAGACATCGTGTGAGCTTTAAAAAAGCCCCATAACAAAATAACTTTTACACATGAACTCACACAGAGTTCACAAATACTCTGTAAACTCTTGTAACAACGTTCTCCAAATCAATCCACGTGCCATAGCAATCTATAAACCCAATTCTAATAGAGATTGCTCACATTTTCATTACAATTGCTATCAGATGCCGATAATCGTATAAGGTGTGACCTGACCATTCGGCTGCAGTGACGAAAGCGGTGGAAGAAAGAGATCCGAGGAGATTACAATTGGTTTCACAACCTGCGAGTAGGGTAACCAAGATTCGGATAAATAGTGGACTGAAACAAGTAGTTTAAAAAAAAAATTTTTTATGCACTGTACAAAATCAAATACCCTAACAAAATTTTCAGATTACGTCAAATGAAATGAAGTTTTACAAGATTATAGATTTTTTATGTCACGGTTAACAAATAAGTAAATAATGTCCATGTAAAGTCATTTTCAGCCATAGGTTTTTTGTCTAGAACTTCTATTTAAACAGTCAGAAAAACGCAAAATAGTCTTAGCAATTAAAATATAATTTCAGTTCTATTCCGATTTTTGTTGGCAAAATGTAATTTTAGGTTCTTTTAACAAACTCAATGTTTTACCTTGAATAAAAACTGAAGCTTGTGCAACCTTGTCCGCTTATTTTCAGAAGTGTGGTGACTATTTGTGTGATGCATTACGCACCAATGGGTATTAGGGACACGCGTGACAGTATTATGAGATATCGATAGATCAGCAGATGATGTATGTGCTCAATGGAAAACGTTTTGAAATCACCGTGAAGGTCTCGTATCATGTTATGCGGTAGTAAAGACAACAAAGAATTTAAAGTAACCTTCATGAAGCATTTATTGGCATTTGAAACTAAACTCATTTAAAATGAAAAAAAAACTGTTGAATTTTTGAGTTAATGATCTATAAGCTTGAGTAGACGAATACAATTGACAGCTTTTGTTTATGTTTGTAACAAAAAGCACAGGTAATTACCGATCGATCTCCGAGTGTCCTATAAAATGTTGGAACGTTTAAAACAATAGTGATGGCGCGATAAGCGAGGATACTTTGAACGGTGCATGTCGATAATCTCGAACGCGTGCATTATTGATGAGAACGACGCCGCTTCAATAGAATATGATGACACACGCCATTACGGCCTTCCACCGCTTGTCACATTGATAATAAATTCACTATACAGCCGTTCGTGATGAGGCTCTTAGTTTAATGCTCTGATTTTATCAGCGAAACTTTTACAAACAGCTGTTGGAAACCCATCGATATTGGGTTAATTTTGGAACTAACTACATTCAATATAAAAAACAAACGTAGCTTTGGATGTACTTTAAAAAATATGTTTTGCAATGCCATAGAAATATTCACATGTTTATTAAAGTTGATTGAAAATATTTCTATCGAACAGCATCAGGCAGTCGATGTTTAACATAAAAATGTTTTATGTAACGCGCTAGAGGATAGGCATCAGAATGTATGAGATGCCGCCGCCCCGTAACAAATCATCGTCGCGCTATCGAACGAGCACATCTCTACACTGAATAAATCGTGGACCGTTCCAGGCGGCCAAATGATATTAATGGCTGGAGGTTAATAGTTTGAAGACGTTTGAATTGATCGACTTCTGCATCTTTGAGTGGTCTGGTCCGAGATAACGCTTGAATGGTGGAGGTAAGAGCATAAGAACTGTTAGTAATTTGTCACGGCTCTCAGTGACGGTATGTGCAAAAGGATGAGATCATTTTTAAGTAATAATAACATATTATACGGATTACGGATGAAGAACTTTTTTAAATATTTGCGGCAATTTGAGCCTAATTATTATTAGCGTTTTTGTTTAGACTCCCAATTGGTATATTCGGGTTTAAAACCCACTGAGATAAATGTCTTCATAATGTGTACACTCATCGTTATAACGTTAAAAGTTTTAGGAAGAATCAAGTAAGATTCGGATTCCTCGTTGTGGTTAAAAAAATCTTGCCAAATTACAACCCAAAAAACGTTTTTTAAAACCCTGATTGGAAGAAATAAATTACTTTCATGACTTTCATTGTGGTGCAGCACTTGAAAGGCTTTTTTTACCTTTTGGCCAAAAACCACATTTGCTCGGGTAAATAATAGAAATATCCAGCAAATAAAGAAGGTAAATACAAGTACTTACACATCGATATTAGGGAAAGGCGCATCGCAGAATGAGCACCGGGGCTCGACGTCCTCACGCTCCTCGTCGTCGCCTGCCTGGGAGGAGTACTTGTTGCTGGAACTCTGGTGTTCTGGAAGTACAAGACACAATCTAATAAGTTTTTTTGATGCAGTAAAAGGCAAAGGCATAATGGTTATACAGCCATGTGTTTCAGTATACGCTTTATATTTCAATAAGGTCAGGTTTTTATGATAAAATCTTTGCTTTTTTAAATTCTTTCTCTACAAGCAAAAGGCGTTTAAATAAGGGTCGTTTTTTCTATAATCATAGAAATTTCTATAGTTGGAAAGCTAATAATTCAAATAGCTACAATTCTACAAATCGCATGATTTGTTTTAAAAGATAAATAATGTGCCGAAACCTTGTCTTATTTGCAATGAAATCGTTTCTTCACATCGTTAAGTATGTTTAAACTTTCTTGATTCGACACATCTAAATATTGTATGATATTTGATTTAACTGCGATATTTCAATACATAGTTGCATATTGACTCAGATTCACGGAATCACGAGTTCGGAAAGTTTATTCAATATCTGGTAGGTAATGGAATTCCGATATCAACATGGATTTCCAAATGCACCATCCGCCCACTCCTGAACGGTATGCCAATAGTATTTTGCGTACATTTCTCTGGATCGAGTACGACGTATTTGCAAAATTATGATAAATAGACAAATACAGGTTGTCAGACAAAGGCCTCCAAAAAAATTTGACAGTGGATTCATATATTATAATGAGTTGTTTTGTGAGTTTGTTTGTTTGTATCCTAATCTCAGAAAACTGGCCCGATTTGAAAAAATATGTATAGCTCATTTATCGAAGAAGGCTACAAGGCTATAAATATACATCATCATCACGCTACAAGCAATAGGAAAAGAACATCAATGAAAAAAGTTGCCGGAAAAAAATATTCAAACGATTTTTACGCATACGGAGTCGCAGGCACAGCTTGTTTATTGTATTTGCCAAGGGTAAGTTCATAAAGGTCTACTTTCCTCCCGAAGACGAGGATTGATCATTGGCTTCTTTATTCGCGAGGCGGTATGTAAATCATAGGAAGGCTGCAATTAAGCGCGCGCACTCGGATACATAACTCATCGCGATGCTCAAAGCTATGGAGCATAGACACGCGTAATTTGTTATTTATTCAGCTAGGGCGGTAACTTGGTTATGGCCATTGTCTTCTATGAATAAAGAACAATAAATATAGGGTGGTGAAGAACTAGCAAAAACTTAACAAGTACCTTTAATACCTTTTCAACTGTTTCATGATCTGAATAAAACAGATCATGAAACAGTTGAAAATCAGGATTATTTTATCGGGAAATTCATCATTGCATTTTTACGGTTCTGTAGTCCTAAAAAGAAACCCTAGTTTTGTCATTTTTTATTTAGTTCTAATTACATTGCATTGCTACATTCAAATGAGCTTTTACAAATTAAAGCTTATACAGTCAGTATTCTGCTCTCTCCATGAGAAAATTCATTAAGCATTATGAAAACGTGCTGGTTAACATTTTTAGAACCAGTAAAATAGAATTAGCATTTTCATCTCTATCCACCTCAGAAACAATTCAAAATCTATGACTTCCTCTAGCACCAAAGCTCTCAAGACAACGCAATGGGCGCTACATTATACGCGTACTGGTTCTAGAAAAGTAGCAATACAATTTAATTCGCTATTCAAATACATCGCTTGTTTCACACTCTGCCTAGGGCGGTGTTTGAAATATTTCACGAGTGTTGCTGGCATCATCGGCTAACGGCGCAAATCCGGTACGCGTCACGATCACTTAGCAATTGTGATCAGGAAACAATCAGTTTTATCTTCATCAGATGTCATAACTCTTGACTACACATGTAAAATGATACAGGTATTTTTGGACAGTCATTGATTGAGCTGTTGATTTTTGGTGGAAAATATTTTGTCAATATAAAGTAGACCGGTTAAGAATTACTTACTTTTAACAAAATGAGCTCAAACTCGCGTATCGATTTTGACTATTTTAATTAGAAAATTATGAACGAATGAATAATTATGGTACAATGTGTTGAATCAATATAAATTAGGTAACACCAATTTAAAGTATCTTCATAAAACGAACTCAGCTATAGGGACGTGTATAAGCGCCTGGAAAAGGCCTTAGTACTGAATTAAAATGATTTGATTTCATTCGATCTTTAGGTAACTTATTTAGTCTCCACTGCCCCTAGTAGAACACAACCCTCTAATTATCCGAAGGCATACGAAGTCGGCCTGCACAAAGACCTACTCGTAGATCAATACCTAAATGGCAAAAATCAATTCAACATCGAATAAAATCTGACATTTGAACATTGAAATGAGATGTGCGTTCCCTTCGAGAGGCCACTGTGGAAAACGAAGGTTTCGTATACATAAAGATTTAGCAGAACCTCTAAAACAAATGTAGCCAGAATTATAAATTTGTAGGTGTTGTAAGTTGGACGCTACAACTCGCCGAATGTGGTCCCTCAGATGAACTATGTCAAATACCAAATTACTGAATCTGACCAAATAAGATGATTTTGATGAATGGTAATATTTAGGAGGTAAATCGTAGGGCAACATACGAAAATAAGAGCTCTGGATAGTTACTGCAAATGAAGAAAATTCAATCTGACGATGGGCCCTCAGTTCCCCAGTGCACAAAATTTACTTTAATGCTACAAATTGGAACTTGAGACTAAGTTTCTTTGGAAAGGTTTTAATTTTAGCAGAAGTAGCCACAATGCTACCCTGAGAGTACAGGGTTTATATATTCTACTAGTACAGAATAAAACCTCTAGTAAAGTGAGCCCTCGGGCCACACGTTTCAGAAAAAAGTTATCATATTTAGAGACAAGGTGGAAGGTGTATTAATTTACACATAATAATATAAAAACGTAGTTATTTCGTAGTACAAACTTAAGTATCTGTGTGGTGTGTAAATATTTACTTTCTTGAAATAAAACTGATTCATTTATACGTGAACAAAATATTCGTATTAGGGTAACCACACATCAGAAAATTAACGGAAAGTGATGGAAAAAATAAATAAGTACACATTTATTTTATAAATTATTTATTTATTAGAACATAGAACGTTACCTTTTATAAAAACACGTAAACATAACGTAGCTCTTTCTCGCATAAATATTTATAACTTTGTACATTTTAAAGCATGTAAACCTTTGCAAAAGAGGCTGGCAATAGTGTGCGCTGCTTCTTCTCAGGACTGGCCCATTTATTGTCCTGAAGCAGTGGTAGGGTTAATACTGGGACGTGTAAAAGTGCTTTTTTAGCCTATTTACAGAAATAAATGAGTTTTATGAGTTTCTCCTAGAATCAAAACACTATGTGGTACGATCTGCACACTTGTATAATAAATTTAACAAGCTTATGAACTAAGCTTGCAAAATGAATCTTACGACTTTGCTGAAAACTTTGAGCTATGACAAGACTGAAACATTTTTACATGAAATAAACTAAGGCCCGGTTTTTTGATTCGTGGTTAAAATAGCCAACGGTCAAATTTGACAGATGTCAAATGACAAGTGGTTAAATTTCAGAAAAAAATGTTTTTCGTACAATGGTTAGCTCGACTTTTAGTACATTTTTAAATTATTTGTTTACATTTTGTTAATATTTAACCATTAGTGGCAAAATTTAACAATTAGTTATTTTAACTAAGAATCAAAAAACTGGGCCTAAGGTAAAGTTAAAAATTTAAATCGAATATAATTTACAATACAACGTGCTCCTTTTGTTTTCCGGAAATTTTAGGGGTATCCCAACTAATATTATAAATGCGAAAGTAACTCTGTCTGTCTGTCTGTCTGTTACGCTTTCCCGCTTAAACCTCGCAACCGATTTTGATGAAATTTGGCATAGAGATAGTTTGAGTCCCGGGAAAGAACATAGGATAGTTTTTATCCCGGTTTTTGAAACAGGGACCCGCGCGATAAAGTTTTTCTATGACAGACAAAATTCCACGCNTTAATACTGGGACGTGTAATAGTGCTTTTTTAGCCTATTTACAGAAATAAATGAGTTTTATGAGTTTCTCCTAGAATCAAAACACTATGTGGTACGATCTGCACACTTGTATAATAAATTTAACAAGCTTATGAACTATGCTTGCAAAATGAATCTTACGACTTTGCTGAAAACTTGGAGCTATGACAAGACTGAAACATTTTTACATGAAATAAACTAAGGTAAAGTTAAAAATTTAAATCGAATATAATTTACAATACAACGTGCTATTTTTGTTTTCCGGAAATTTTAGGGGTATCCCAACTAATATTATAAATGCGAAAGTAACTCTGTCTGTCTGTCTGTCTGTTACGCTTTCCCGCTTAAACCTCGCAACCGATTTTGATGAAATTTGGCATAGAGATAGTTTGAGTCCCGGGAAAGAACATAGGATAGTTTTTATCCCGGTTTTTGAAACAGGGACGCGCGCGATAAAGTTTTTCTGTGACAGACAAAATTTCACGCGGGCGAAGCCGCGGGCGGAAAGCTAGTATTCTATAAATAAAAACTAGTTAAAGAGTCTTAGGAATATTTGTTTCTAAAAGCATATTTTTGAAGATATTGTGGATTCTAGATTTAGAAGATACCTAGTTGATTTAGATTATAGTATCATCAATCTATTTCCTTATTTTTTTCAAAATTGTCATCTAGTCTTTTTGTGCAGACTTTTTATTGATAAGTGTATGTAAATTATGAATTATTTCAGTGAAAAATTAAGCTTTTAAATAATTTCGTATGAAAAAATAAGTCGCTATCCAATCATTATCTGGATCTGAAATTTATTTTATTTGAACAAAGACACATTTCAATATTACAATATCAGATAAAAAAAAACAGTTGAAAACACGCGACAAAAAAAAATTGAAGCAGTTTTGAGGTCAAATTTCGGAAGAAAATAATAAAAAAAAGTAGCTCACTTAGGGTCAAATGGACGAACTTGTATTCTTATAACACCGAAATAGTACAATTCTATCTATATATATCTATATATATAAAAATGAAACCCGTTTTCCGTTGTCACGACATAACATGAAAACGGCTTGACCGATTTGGCTGATTTTTTTTTGTAGTTTTCTAATACTCTGTACAAGGTTTTTACGGAAAAAAATATAAAGAAAATCTCTACGCTAAGGCGGTACGAAGTTCGCCGGGTCAGCTAGTAATAAATAAAAAGTAAAAAAACTAAAACCCAACTACGACAAAAAACGACGATGAAAAAGTATAAAACAAGATTTTCAGAATACTGAACTACAGTATTATGGTACCATCGAACTGGTCTGATGATGGAAGGTGGCCATAGGAACTCCTAAACGAAACGGCGGAATCGCATCGAGTTGGGGTTCATTGGATTTGTTTTTTCGATCACTTTAGTGCTAGATGATTTAGTGCAGTAATTAAAAGCGTGTTTTTAGATTTTTTTACTATTGATTGTAATAAATTAAATTTCAATGGAGGCATAGCTTAATGAATGTATAAAAATGGATTGGTCGAGTGTAATGTCAACAAATTTTAATTTTAAATCGTCATAAGTAATTACACGGTCATTTATGAATGCGTGAGATCTATAGTGACCTAGGCAATTAGGAGTAGCTCCTGGAATAAATTCAATTGCACCAATGATCTTATAAAATGTTGTTTTAACTTTAATTGTTCGTGGAATGTTGCCTAACTTTTGTTTCTCTGTCTGATTCAAATCAAAAGAAATTAATTTTGAAATGTGATATTTGTAANCACAAGATGTTGTTCTCTTTTATGAAATTTGTTAGTACTAAGGTTGAATTATTAAATAATCACTGTTAAATGTGATTAATTTATCACTTTCACCGCGACTGCCGGGAATTATTCATAATAACCGGTTATTATTAATAATTTTCATTTTATCACATTAACCGTAACATATATATTATAATCAAAAAATATTTTCTCAAATATGTTAGTAACATTACACTGGAAATTTAAAGACATAAGATTTTCAGTCACTCCGTCTCCACAATATTGTAAAACTATTTCGGCTCGCAGAATGTAAGGATTGGTACTTACGTCTTTGGTATCAATCAAGCATTTTATATACTTTGAAATTATATTATCCTCATGGCCATCAGGCAGTATTAAACTTCGAATATTTTCATTCTCAGTATATCCTACACATAAAAGAAACATTGCCGAATCAAAGGCGCAAGTATTTATCACACTAATAATTTTGTCCGCAATCTTTAAAGGTTGACTTAAGTTACCATTTTTAATAAACTTTATTTTGTTGAAACTTTGTGAAGAACTTTCTCTACCTTGGTCTCTCCAATTTTCAATGTAAGATGGGTTATCTGCAAAAATAGAATCCCTTGAAAACATTTGACTTGATTCCAGAGACACCTTTGGTTTTTTTACCATTTTACGGTGTGTCCGATTGCAAACAATTTTCCGCGTCTTGGTATGCTTTGGTCCACGTGAAAGTGTTGCTTTGTTTTTTTCGTTTAAATTCATGTCACTGAATGCTGATTTTATTTCCCCGTTCAAAAATTCTGAATGTACTTTAAAAAATTCGTCAACTCTATACCTTTGAACTTTTGATTTAAAAACAAGGTTCTTCAAAGTTTTAAAATAGCTTTCAACACCCGAAGAAGATGGAGCTTTGTTTTCTGAATTATAAATAGCACAGAGCAAATTTGACAACAGCGGTAATTTAACTAACAATCTTCTAAATGTAGGGATAAATGCTGGATAGTATAATAAATTTTTGTTCGTTTGTATGTTTTGGCCTTGACTCTTCAATTTTGTATTTTCGACAGCTTTATCAAACCAGGCAATAAATTCTAAATCCTCTGTACTATCATCATTAAACTCGTCTAATTCGCAACAGTCATTTTCAGCTTCGTCTGCAGGCATATCTTGGTCCTTCAGTTTTTCGAACAACCTTTCGATGCTTCTTTTAGCTGCTATGTATTCGCTGTCATTATCGTCATCGGTTACGCTAAGACTAACTTCAATTATATCAAGAATTAATTTTTTTGTAGCTTCAAAGTTCTCCATTTCTTTAATTAGTACGATGCACCGGATGTAGAAATATTTGATTTTGCTATCTATACCTTTCTTAAAACATGTCAGATTGTGCAATGTTTTAATAAAATGACTCGTATCCAGTCTAATAAAAGTATTGGGTTTATTTGAAGAGGGGCTTACCAATACACGGAACATTTTTTTTAAATAATCTTTTGTAGAACTGAACGCTGTAAAAGCATGAACACAAGCTAAAATTATTGCCGAAGAATCGTCGGTTATAATTTCATGTGGTGGACATGATATGAAACTTAACCAGTTTTTCAAACACTTTGATATGGATTGTTGATCATGTGCGTCTGTGATCATTTGAAATGTCGGCACCGATTTAAGTTTTTCATTAGCGGTAATTAGTCCTACATATAAAAATAACCTTTTTGTGGCTATTGTACCGTCAGGTAAGGTGATTTTTTTAAAGAAAGAACCTGTTGCATCTACTGTTATAGTGATTTTACGGAATTTCTGAAAATAACAATTATAATATTCAATTTGCTGATTACTCCAATAACATAAACGAAAGCTTGGGTGCACACAAAGCTCACGTATCACGTCTGCTAAATTATCTTCGCTTGGGGTTTTTGCCATACATAACAAAGACATAATAGGGTTTGTGTCACGTAATTGTCCCATTCTATTCTCATATCTAATTTTTCTAAGAGCACTCATACTTGGTACAACAGGGCAACTGACTTTCTCATCTCCCGACACAAATTTAGATGTTAATTCTTTATTTACCACAACCGCTGGTTTATAACGTAATTCTTTAGCCAACTGTTGTCTTCTGTATGTTGTTAATCTGGACTTGATTTTCGGATTATGTTTGAAGGATTCATGAAAATTACGAACTATACAGTTACATGTAATATATTTATCAGTTCTTTTGGAACTTGTGATTCTGATTCCAGCATTACATTGTGAACACTTTCCGATTAAATTGAAACTGTCGTCCCGAATACTACTTTTTCTCAATGACCACGTACAAGGTAACTTTGTTCTCATCCATATTTTTTCTTTGATCATGGAACTCCATTTAAATTTTGGTAAAGTTTTATACTTTTGATATGAACAACTATCAGACCTTCTCTTATATGCATATAATGGCTCAATTTTTTTCAAGTCATATGTGTCTAAATAGAACGAAAATTCTTGTTGTTGTTTAAATTCACTTTCTAATTCTTTGGTGAATGAATTATCAGTATCGGAATATGTACAGCTTATTGTATTAATTTCATCATTTGAATAGGCTTCTCTCTCCATATCAGTAAAAAGTAATTTCGAATGGTGCCGTTTATATGCCGAATATAAGGCTAATGGTGACATTTTGTGTTCTATTTCTCGCGACATGATAGAAAAAATTCTGTCTGAAGAACGAATCGGTCGATTTTTCGATTGGTCAAAATAAGCTGAGTTTCGTTGAAATAAATCTCTTATTTCTTCGTGACTTAACAATGGTTTACGACCCCTGCCTCCATGGCCACTAACACTGGAAAAACAAGATAAATATTGCGGCATTAGATATTGAGTCTAGGTACAAATGCTACGAAAAAAGTGTACCTACACAACCTATAAAAAAATTCAAGATAAAATATTGTTAAATTGTTCTATAGAGCATAATAAAAAAAATATTATACGGATAACAAAGTCACCCTGTATACCTATAAGCGTAAGTATTGGTAGGTACTTACATGGTCAACAGTAAAATAAACAACGTTGATAACAAATGCATCTTGTGTGCAATGCAAGATACTGATCACTGTTCAAAGAAATAAAATCACACTTTTAAAAATATTTGCCATCGCGCGTTTGATTTTCAACAACAACTTCAAAGAACCGTTACTGACATTGACATTGGGGGGCGCCACCGTCAATACCGGATCGCTGGTTCCGATTTTTGCCATGTTGGAAACTATATAGTTGATCGATAGTGGCGCCTCCCTGTCAATGAGTTTGGTGGGACAGTTCAGTGTACTTATTTCATAAAAAGTCTTTTTCACATTCGAGTTTGAAAGTTATAGAGACGTCCCATAACTAAACCATAGCACAGAATAAGTAATAGTACAGGTACAGAAGGATTACTCCGCAAGACGATTTAAATAAATGCGAGTCTTCCTACGACGCGATACAGTGGAATTCAGCTCGCACAGCACTACGTACCTACAATTTTATTCACCTACAAGTTTTATCTCTTTCTATCGCGTGCCTCTGAACTCTTCTTACGCTGTTAGGGTTGCTGTCTAGTGAAAAAATAATTAATCTACTTATTTGTAATGAGGTACGTATGTAGGTAAGTACGCATTCATTATGGAAAACCTTGGGAGAGGCCTTTGTCCAGCAGTGGACGTAATTTGGCTGAAACGAACGAACGCATTCTGAGCAGTAGTCATGGTAGGTTAGGTTCCTATACTATCCTAAAAATACCTACATGGCCAACATACCTTTCAGCATTTTTGGGAAGCGAAAAAAAGATAAATCCGGTAGATTTCTTTTCGAATTTAAACACCCGAACGCCGCACAATATTTCTTTCTCTTTATGTTCATTTTTAAATAATATTCTCTATATTATCTTCGATCATAGAATTACCTACTACAACGCACGCCAGCGTCCTGACGTGTCCTGTTATTACGGCTGATCATTTCATTCCTAATCATTGTTTATATTAACAATTTTTAAGCTTATTTTTTTCTCAAAATCAAATAGTTTTGTTTTGAGTATCCTAAAAAAATTTAAAATGTGGTTAACATACACAAAATTATTACGGAGAATTTAAGAAGCAAGATATTTCTTTAAATACTTTATATAGCAATGATATTTGAATACAATTTTAAACTGCAAATTTCGTACATAAAATGCTGTAAACTATTTTTATCAAACAATGCGTTGGGCGAGATATTTCTCATGGAATTGATTTTTAGCGTGTGGCCCGAGGGCTCACTTTACTAGAGGTTTTATTCTGTACTAGTAGAATATTTAAACCCTGTACTCTCAGGGTAGCATTGTGGCTACTTCTGCTAAAATTTAAACCTTACCAAAGAAACTTAGTCTCAAGTTCCAATTTGTAGCTTTAAAGTAAATTTTGTGCATTGGTGAACTGAGGGCCCATCGTCTGATTGGATTTTCTTTATTTGCAGTAACTATCCAGAGCTCTTATTTTCGTATGTAGCCCTACGATTTACCTCCTAAATATTACCATTCATCAAAATCATCTTATTTGGTCAGATTCAGTAATTTGGTATTTGACATAGTTCATCTGAGGGACCACATTCGGCGGGTTGTAGCGTCCAACTTACAACACCTACAAATTTATCGTTCTGGCTACATTTGTTTTAGAGGTTCTGCTAAATCTTTATGTATACGAAACCTTCGTTTTCCACAGTGGCCTCTCGAAGGGAACGCACATGAAATGCGCACGGGCACTTTACGACCACACGTCAGAACCTCGGAAGGACCAAACGACCCAAACGTTGCATTTGCCTTTGACACGTTGAATAATTTGGTCACGAAGAGACCCCGCCTTTGCCATTGTCTAACGAGACCGTGATAGTGCGGATGTAATGATATCACCGATAAACTATTGTTTGACATCTGATTTCGTTGCGAATTCAGAGCAAGTTTACGTCAGATGGTCATGATGTTACAAAACTAGCTAATCTAGCACCTAGGGGTTGAATCTAGCAAAGTTATCAATGTATTGCTATGGACAACTAAGGGCATTTCTAAATTAGACGTTTTGAACAGGACGTCATCCGTGCGTTGACAAGACCGCACGCGGAAAATTCTACGGAAAACTACGAAGTACCTATTTTTTTTTGTAATTGAAATAATTTTACACGATGTTTAAAAATCTGTTAAAATATTTCCGATTTAACATTAAATTCAAAATTAAACACAACTAAAAATCGTAATGCATTAAAAATTAAAATGAAATCTAATAAGTTATTTATGGCGTTATTTAGGAAAAACTACCATTGGAAAATATGGTGATTTAGAAATAAAACAACATTGATTTTTAAAATAAGATTGCCCTGAAGTGTGCCAATACTCCTATTCTAAAACGTACCTGCAAAACCGCGGCTCTATGTCAATGGTAACTCGAAGATACGCGATGCACCGGGATGCTCAATCGGAGCACTCCACAGGTCAACCGAACGGTATATGGTGTCAGTATTGTACTGAAGTGTTTGTTACAAATTATCATGGGGGCAGGTCACCCCCACCCCACCTGCGAGGGTTAACATGCTCACTTGACCCGCAACGTGTCGGAAAACTGGAAAGCATCTGACCGTGTCGATTGAATGCTGCGGTTTAAAACGTTAATGATTCATTTGAGGGTTGACTTTGGACAGATGT
This sequence comes from Ostrinia furnacalis, assembly GCF_004193835.3. Taxonomy (NCBI): domain Eukaryota; kingdom Metazoa; phylum Arthropoda; class Insecta; order Lepidoptera; family Crambidae; genus Ostrinia; species Ostrinia furnacalis. The sequence continues at coordinate 29,045 of NW_021135939.1, read as the reverse complement.
TGTGATTTGTAAAGTTCGCATGGCAAATGTGGCCAGTTTTGGGTAATTCTCATAGGATATACATTTTTTAAAGTTCATGGTAGCTTGATGTGATCTTCATTCATGCTACTATTCGTATTTTAAGTGAACTATACACACTCAACCGTTTCAAAATCAAAATGTAATGGGAAATTAATAAACTGGCTTCGTAGTTCATATTGTCATATACTTTCTATTTACTGAAAATTTCATAAAGAGTCACTTCTTCACGATTTTTTTTACATTTTGCAGGTTCTGAAAATAACTATTTCAGCAATAAAACTTCCACGGGCCTGAAGCTCTGCTAACACGCACACTGACAATTAAATGCTGATTGTTTGTTGATTCACAGAATGGCCCTAATCAATCAGTGCTCACTAATGTGTACTAGATTCTACAGCGAAGTGTTACTATGCATAGTTTCAATTTAGGTTTTAGTAAAGTAACTAATGTTGTTAAACCAGTAACATAGGTAGCAAAAAAATGCGTTATTGTTTTTGCGTATTAATGTCACATAAAAATACTAAAAGAACTTCTAGAAAAACGTAGAGACGCGTCTACAGAAAACTGTGTATGTTTTTTTTTGTACATGCGACATATCGCAACTACTAACTCAATTTTATCACTAAAAATTTTTATACCCATATCCATTCATTATTTAATTCCCTCGCTACGAGATTTTGGGCCTTGTCAATTATAAAACCAGAAAGTATGGATTTTCACAAAATTTTCAGTAATGCAGTTTTAATAGTGTGATTTTTCAATAAAAATGTACAATCTTGATGTGCTACGATATACACAGTTGATTTAATCATACTGACCCCAAAGTCACATTTAAACATGTCTTTCCTAAATTAATTATTAGAACCCTACATTTCGCGTAGCGTACGCGACGCGCGTTCGTTAGGTTTTCCCACGAGCCAGATGGCGCACGGTGGTCCCGATTTAATAAAACATGGACATTGATGCTAGAAGCACGAAATTTTTTTTGATGGTTACTGCTATGATAACTAATAAGGCAAAAAAATATTACAATCCTACGACGTCTATTTCGTAGTAAAAAAAAATATATAGATATTTTTTGTATGGAAGAAATTACGTTTCTGTAAATTTTTCGAAATTCTTAAACGATGTCAAGATGCCGATCACACATGTTATAAAACAAGTGATTCTGAGTATTTCATGCGAAGATACTTGTCACTTATCTCTGCGTACTTTTGAGTTATCGAGGGTTGAAAAATCGATTTTTTTTATATTAAATATTTCCACGAAAAATTGCCAAAATTACAATATGGTGTATAAGGGACACCTTTGATGACACATAACAACGACTCGCACTCGCGCGCGCTCGTATGCATCAGCTTTTAATAAAATAAAATAAAAAATTAAGGGAAATACTTAATACAACGTTGTATGTATAGGTCCGCTGGCCGTCAAAAAGTAGCGTATACGAGAGGTTACCCAATTTACAATATGTCCATCATTGATAACTCACACAAATATCATCTCTCTCTGAAGGATAACAAGTTTTTTTTGTTTCCAGAAGCTTTTGATAGGATGGAAGCTCATAAATACTCTCTGAAGTGAGAATGAATCTCAAATTGCGATATTGCCATTTTGACAAATTACATGATGTAACTAGCGCTAACGTTTATCTTCAGGTAGACACAGTTTTAAGTTAAAAGATTGTCTACTATTTCACACTGTTTTTCGTTTTGGAACAGTTCTTTGATTATAGGTAGTCGCTAATTTATTATTTTTTTTATTTTAGTAAAAGTTGATGCATACGAGCGCGCGCGAGTGCGAGTCGTTGTTATGTGTCATCAAAAGTGTCCCTTATACACCATATTGTAATTCTGGCAATTTTTCGTGGAAATATTTAATATAAAAAAATCGATTTTTCAACCCTCGATAACTCAAAAGTACGCAGAGATAAGTGACAAGTATCTTCGCATGAAATACACAGAATCACTTGTTTTATAACATGTGTGATCGGCATCTTGACATCGTTAAAGAATTTCGAAAAATTGACAGAAACGTAATTTCTTCCATACAAAAAATATGTATATATTTTTTTTACTACGAAATAGACGTCGTAGGATTGTAATATTTTTTTGCCTTATTAGTTATCATAGCAGTAACCATCAAAAAAATTTTCGTGCCTCTAGCATCAATGTCCATGTTTTATTAAATCGGGACCACTGTGTGGCGGCGCGCGCGCACCGTGACGGTGCCTTACCGATCTTTGCGACGTAACGACAGCACCTGTTGTTTGAAGAACGTATGGCGAATGACGGACTTTTTGGTAAGTTGTTTGTGGGAAAATGAAGTGTGGATGTAGGTACAGTTAAATGAATGGTAAACACTTTGAGACTGTGTAGACTAAAATTTACCGAAATTAAAGCTAAAATCGAATGCTAACTAACAGCTTTGCAAAGCTTAAATTGAAGTATTGAACTGGATTCCAATGATTGTGTCAATACACATTATAGGTACGAAAAAACTTACATAAAAAAACTGATGAAATGAACACTCAAACCTTCTTAATTATCTTTGGTAAATGTTTTGCTCTTCTTATGGAGCATGTCTCATTAAATAAATATTGTTTTCCTAATTAAGTCAAAGTATCGCGAATGAAAAGACTTTATTGGCGTACTTTATCAATGAACTCTGTCTTTGATACGTTTTTTGCAAAGATGTAGGGCAGATAAAGGTTTATCTTATTAAAGTATAAATTATTTTAAGACATTACACTAGTTTACAAACAAAAAGTTTTTCTTTTACCCAAAGATAATTCATATTGGGTATGTTTTCTACCAGCCCCCTTATTACAAAAATATATGTCTCAAATTTTTATCACGTCAAGTTTTTGAGATATCCACATTAACCTAAGTAAGCTGTCTTGTGAGCCGTGTCGGTGTTTCTACTTTATTTTAATTTAAGTATTATTTTAACATTTTCACTTGTTTTAAAATGACACCAAGGCAGTGTAAATTAAGCTCAAATAACTTTTGCTAAGTTAGTGGTCAAATTATATTGTCAAAAAATAAGAGACCAATCACTGAAGCCGTAAAACGGGCCTATTTCTATTACTTTCAAATCTCGTTAACAAACCTGATAAAAATGGGTTTCTGGTNTAAGTAACCTGATTATTACACAATAAACATTTTTTTTCCTCTTCTCGAATGAGAAGAGCCTCTTCCAAAACACCTATGTCAAATACATTAATCAGATCTATGTTTAAGCTGAGAAAACTATATTTTTTTGTTATACTCGTATTCCCGGACTGGCATAATGGATTGCAACATAATTTAGTAAACATTGCGCTATATATGTTACGGTCAAAGTGATAAATGTGAAAATTATGAAAAATCGCCGGTTATTATGAATAATTACCGCGTGATTTGGTAAATGTGATTAATATGAGGTCATTTATGTGTGTATATAACTAAATAGGCGGCTTAGGGGTGGCCCAAGGGCCCCCCCCCGCCGCACCTTAACCTATTTTTCACTTTAAATCAAAACATTATGTTATAGGCATCATGGAAAAGTAATATTATGCAAGAAACATTCCAAACTCATTATGCCAAATTATATTTAATATATCGATGGGTGCCTGGAATAAAGCCGCNACCTTGGGAGAGGCCTTTGTCCAGCAGTGGACGTAATTTGGCTGAAACGAACGAACGCATTCTGAGCAGTAGTCATGGTAGGTTAGGTTCCTATACTATCCTAAAAATACCTACATGGCCAACATACCTTTCAGCATTTTTGGGAAGCGAAAAAAAGATAAATCCGGTAGATTTCTTTTCGAATTTAAACACCCGAACGCCGCACAATATTTCTTTCTCTTTATGTTCATTTTTAAATAATATTCTCTATATTATCTTCGATCATAGAATTACCTACTACAACGCACGCCAGCGTCCTGACGTGTCCTGTTATTACGGCTGATCATTTCATTCCTAATCATTGTTTATATTAACAATTTTTAAGCTTATTTTTTTCTCAAAATCAAATAGTTTTGTTTTGAGTATCCTAAAAAAATTTAAAATGTGGTTAACATACACAAAATTATTACGGAGAATTTAAGAAGCAAGATATTTCTTTAAATACTTTATATAGCAATGATATTTGAATACAATTTTAAACTGCAAATTTCGTACATAAAATGCTGTAAACTATTTTTATCAAACAATGCGTTGGGCGAGATATTTCTCATGGAATTGATTTTTAGCGTGTGGCCCGAGGGCTCACTTTACTAGAGGTTTTATTCTGTACTAGTAGAATATTTAAACCCTGTACTCTCAGGGTAGCATTGTGGCTACTTCTGCTAAAATTTAAACCTTACCAAAGAAACTTAGTCTCAAGTTCCAATTTGTAGCTTTAAAGTAAATTTTGTGCATTGGTGAACTGAGGGCCCATCGTCTGATTGGATTTTCTTTATTTGCAGTAACTATCCAGAGCTCTTATTTTCGTATGTAGCCCTACGATTTACCTCCTAAATATTACCATTCATCAAAATCATCTTATTTGGTCAGATTCAGTAATTTGGTATTTGACATAGTTCATCTGAGGGACCACATTCGGCGGGTTGTAGCGTCCAACTTACAACACCTACAAATTTATCGTTCTGGCTACATTTGTTTTAGAGGTTCTGCTAAATCTTTATGTATACGAAACCTTCGTTTTCCACAGTGGCCTCTCGAAGGGAACGCACATTTCTGCAAAACGTTACCCTGGCAGGAAATGCAATATCTCGAAAACCTGAAGACGCTCAAATCACATTTTCAGCTCACATAATAGAACAAATATAAGCTATCTGCTCGTACACAGTTTTTCTCTTTCCGATCATTCGTTTAGAATTTTCCTGCTAGAAAAACGTTACTCCAGCAGGAATCGTTTTTTTCGTTTTGTACCAAAACGACAGCACGCACTAATCTCTAATTCGGCGCACATTTACACCATGTTGGGAACTAATTATACGTTCTACTCATATCACTCTAGGAGCTACTTTCCAGCTGGAGTAACGTACACCTTAGGCAAAGCTGTTTTATTGTTTTATTGTTTTATTTTTCACTTTTTCAAAATATTTTTTTTTGTTTCCTTATGCGCTCTATTTTTTTTTCATAGTAGGGATAGGGATATTATCAGGGAGTTTGATTAACCTATTTAGCCTATACGTTGGTTTATAAAGTATAATATTGCAGTTTCATCAAAATCCGTAGAGTAACAAAGTACATGTTAACATCCAGACATCCATACAAACTTTCGCATATATTAGTAGTTAGGATAAAAATAATTATTAAAATCTCAAACATTTATTTTCTTATTACATAGTTAATTACTCTCTAACAGAAATTAACAGTTCATAACAATTACATTCTTACAATACTAATAACCACGGTCACTACATATACATAATGACAATTTTGAACAACAAAAATTACAATTTTAATTTATAAACTTAATCGTCTTCTTGCAATAATGACTTGTAGCGAAATAAATACTGATTCTATATTTTTACTTTTACCTATCTATGTTAATAAAAATGATGTAGATGTCTTTTAGTTCTGTATTTAAATTTTCCTAGGTAGATTGTTTGACAAAGTAGATTGGATTCACAAAGGACAAGTCTTAGCCCCATGCTTGGGAGTGAGTTCCGAACTATACGGGTTGATCAGGAACGTATCCTTCATTCTTCCTGGCATGTAGGTGAAATAAATATCTCTGAAAAAGAAAATCTAGAGGTAAATTCTCTGGTCGTTTTTGTTGCGCCTCTTGATCCCAAAATATGAATGAACAGAAGGCGAGATTTTGAGTAATACCTAAGCAAAGTGTGCGCACTCGCAGGGTGGTGATGGTGAATATGGTTGGGTTTGACTTTGACTACATAATATTAACGTCAACAATATTGAAATTAGAGCTAAAAAGAATTTAACTTACAAGAATGCTTTGCTAGGATATGGATCGTACTTCATGGTAGACCACCAAAGTCGCGTTTGTTGCAGTTGGTTCATTCTATTTCTCGACACAAAGTCATCCAACAATATTTTAAACTGTAAAAGTAAAAAGTTATTAATTTTAAGTCGGAATTGAACCTACTATGGATCATGGCAAACAGAAAATTCAAGATCATACCAAGTTCTGAACTAAATGTCGATGAGACCAATTGAAGTGCTCCAATTGTTTCAAAGTGAACGGAATCCTATAAGCACGTGCTCTGAAGTCCATGTGCTTCAAGTCGAGCCATCTGCGTTGTGATTGTAAAATAAGTTGTTCTGAAAAATAAGACAACGTAAATATTTAGAGATCTATTTCTTACATACCTACTTACTTACTGATTGAGTTAGGTTTGAAATATCGACTTACTGTGTTCTTTAGGGTTTATTTTACCCTTTACTCGTTTCCTGACCCATTCTTGAAGGTTATTCAGAAGATTGGCTTGTGGCAAATGAGGTATTAGAAGCGGCGTGTCAGAGAGATCAGCTAAAAGAGCCTGTATGACCAACAGGATGAGAGTTAAGTACCTATATTATAGTAAGTAAAGTCCAAGAGATAGTTATGTGTATGTAGACCTAGCCAATTTTTACTAAGTGCGGAAATAAAGTAACAAGGAAGTATTAAGTAAGTAAATTTACAATAATTTTGATCATACCGCTAAAAGTTCTTTTTCCTTCAGTCCCGACGCAGATATCGTTGGCATTGACGGCTCTGGCTAGAAAATTATAAGAATAATATGAGTTTCCTAGTTCTGAGATTCTTAGTTATACATCTTCAAAAAAGGAAAATGTAGATTACCGTAGGCTCTACAGACTGCATAGCTTCTCTAACAGTGTCTCTAATAAAATCCGGTATCGGATTCATTTGGTATATCTTCGCTTTATCCACCCAAAATTTGCCATGCTTCGTAGGCGGATAGAAATACTTTTCAGTCGCTTTTCCCTCGTGGTAAAAATCGTAGAGATGACCGCATTTACATTTTGATTCCTTCAGGTAATCCATAACAGTATCCTCCCTGCAAAAGTCAAAATATTGTCGATTAATTCGTTATTTTTTTAAAAGGTTCCACCAAAATTGTAAAATACTGACCATTTGGTAATACAGTCACAAGCGTCGTCACATTTTTCTTTAACTTCGCGTGGGAATTTCCAAAAGCCCTGCAAGACTGTAATGAATTCGCCTCCATAGGCGACAGTTCCACCATTTATCGGGATGTATCCAGTTGGAAGTAGTGCAACATCTTTAAAATAAAAATAAATATTAAGGGTTAATAGCAGCATACATTAGAGATATGAATTAAGTACATTCAACTTTTCCGATTTATAAAACGAATAAAGATTTGGTTGGTTGTGTCAGTAACTTTAGACTCGTCTCCTTAGTGTAGATAGAGTTAGTAGAGACAGCATACTAAGTACTTAATAAGTATTGCTTTGTCAAAATAAACAAAAGGAAGAATGAAGACACTTTTAATTACTTGACAAAAGGTAATGCGGAGATCCTCCGGTGAAAGACACTCCGGTAACGAGGTATTGAACGTTCTTGTAAGGGGATTTATGTTTCGGCTTCGCTTTCTTCTTCAGCATCTTCAATTTGTTCACGTAAGCTACCATCTTCGGGTCCGTATTGCCTGCACAGATATTTACCATAGTTAAATTTCAATCAATAAATAAATAAATTGATTTTGTGCATTTTATTTTATCCTTACGCAGCGTGCTCGGTGGCTCCCAAAATTTGTAGTTGCAGATTCGTTCACTTTGCTTTTCTTTCTTATTTCTTTCTTTGCGTTTGTCTAACTGCAATGGTAACCAATCACTATCATGCTCTCTACAATACCTACTCAATATTTTTAATAACAAAATAAAAATATAAACTTACGAAAGTATGATCCTTGCACAGTCTTTCATAGCTCTATAAAAAAGTGACATATTATTCATTTTAAAATAAACATTTGAATAGTGTCCGAGATAAAGCTGTCCAGAAATCAGTTTTCGCACGATAAATACTTACAAAAAATCATCTCTACCTATTTACAGTGGAGATACCTACCTCCTCAATGCTCTGATCCCAACTTGACACCATTTTGGTGTGAGTGAACCTGGAGAAGGAGGTTTCAGTATGAACACGGTACATTACCTCTTCGCTCCTGAGCCGAAACTTGTACCCAAGAGGTTGAGATTTGGGTTTCCTCTGTTGACCCGAACTATGAGTACTGTAGAGAGGGACGTACATTTGTTGTTGATATTCCCCGTATCGTATATCAGGTTGGTAATACTTCTTTTTTTCTGTAAAAACGCAGTTTTTTTAATACCTACTACCTACATAATAAGTAACCAAGTATTTGTTGGTACCTAGTATTAACTTACTCTTCGGCACCTCTTGTGGTGGAATTTTTTTCACATACGTTAACTTCTCTAATCTCTCAATGCATTCTTCTAGATCTATAAATACTAGACACGACATGAGGATCATTGCATTTATATCGTATTCTGTAATAGAAAGGGAGACTATTTTTCTGCTTTATTGTCACCTAACTACATATGTAGGTAAAGTGCACATACCTACACTTCTTTGGGACGCAAAACTTATTTAGAAATCCATAAAACTGGCTTATTATCCGATTATGGGTTAAGATCTCAGTATCGACGTAGTTACTTACTTGGTCTTAACTCACTAGGTGGTTTTTTATAGTAGGCAGAGTACAGATTCCATATGAAAACGCCGGGATCATGAACGCAGTCATTCATAGCCTGCATCAGCAAAGGTTTAGGTATTTTCAGTGTAAGTCCAAGATCCGACAGAGACTGTCGAATACGTATCGGCAAATCTTCTAAAAGATCTTGATGTATGTTTTCTTTTAAATGGTTCAATACTTCTCTTTGTTCACTTGACAACTCACAATACCAAGCCGGGCCTACTTCTGTATTCAATCTTCTTTCTTTCCTTTTTGCTAAAAATATGCAAGTAGGTAGGTAAGTAAGGCATCATCATGGTAACCTATCGTTAGTCGATAAATAATTGTGGGCTAAGCAAGTACTTCTACTGAATGAAAACACCCAGACCTAAGAACTGTACCTACTTATAATCTATTAGCATACTGTGTTCATGCACGCACACATATTATTATTATTATCTATGCTTGAATCGTAGTAGGGGGTGGTAGGGGATTGAACCTGCGATCTCTGAGTCGCCACGCGTACAATATATTATAGGTAGCTAACCCACCCTGCCTGCTCCGAAACGATCTCATACTGTCTTGGGATGCATTTTGTTTTTAAATTACATAAATGATTTGCAACAAAGTACAACTGAGACGTTTATTTTGCATGCTGATGATATTGTACCTACTAGTAGCAGCGAAGAATTAAATACAAAAAAACAATCTTATAGCAATTTGCAAATTAATTACTTAGTATAATAATTATTTTTAAACTTTCACGTTGCATAAATAATTTAATTAGTAAGTAATAGTCCCGTTACCCCTCGTACTACTCTAAATTTTATTATGCTTGTATTATGAGTGAGCATCATACATCACATTACAGCGCGGCGGCGGGGTTCGAACCCGCGTCGTTTCTTGGATGAAGAATCGGCCAGTCAGACTCATCACTGTTCGGCTATCGTGGCATCGTGCCTTCTGAATGTTGATTGATTGATATTTGATACCAATACCAATTGGAAACCAAAAATGTATCTAAATAAAATCCCAATAAGCTAACGAGATTTAAATGCGCTTTACGAATTAAAAAATGCACTACAATTACCTTCACAGTAAAAATAGTATTTTAAATCTCTTAAATATTTCAGCCATTTTCCAACTTTCTCGTTATACGGTTTTTTTGCTAAATTTTCTATCATTTCCTTTTCCAGATAAATCCACACTGGATCTTTCTTGGGCCCATAAATGGTCTGAAAACAGCAAATAAAAAACCGAAGAATAAATAAATCTTTGGACAATTTCACACAGCGCCAGCTAGCCCCAAAGTAAGCAACTTAATGCTTGTGTTATGGGTGCTAGCTTAACGGGTATACTACTTATATACTTTTTTTTTCAAATACATAAATATTATATATGTTACGGTTAATGTGATAAATTGAAAATTATTAATAATAACCGGTTATTATGAATAATTACCGACAATCGCGGTAAAAGTGATAAATTAATCACATTTAACAGTGATTATTTGATAATTCAACTTTAGTACTAACAAATTTCATAAAAGAGAACAACATCTTGTGTACATGCTCGTGTACAGCCAAACTTTTGAACGTTTTGATATCATAATATTAATATAATTTGGCATAATGAGTTTGGAATGTTTCTTGCATAATATTACTTTTCCATGATGCCTATAACATAATGTTTTGATTTAAAGTAAAAAATAGGTTAAGGTGCGGCGGGGGGGGGCCCTTGGGCCCCCCCCAAGCCGCCCATTTAGTTTTATACACACATAAATGACCCCATATTTAATCACATTTACCAAATCATGCGGTAATTATTCATAATAACCGGCGATTATTCATAATTTTCACATTTATCACTTTGACCGTAACATATACATCTATTATGTTGTTTTTTTTTCTCTCTCTTTATTTTTCCTTATTTGCACTGTTTTGTCCGTACCCATTTCTATGTACACTTTCCTCTCCCCAAAGGTTGTCTGGAAGAGATCGCTCTTAGCGATAAGACCGCCTGTGTTGTACCATTGCATTTTGTTTCATTAAATTCTGTAATCTTTGTTTTGTGTGCAATAAAGAATATTCTATCTATCTATGATTAGCGTTTTTTACTTTCCAAAAGGGCCTCTAATTCTGGTATGCCCAAGGGCCCCAGCTTAGTTTAAGACGGCGGTGCATATACATAGTCACACCCAGACCCGTCACAGAAATTAAAATTCATCATTTCAATTTCTGCCCTGCCGGGAATCGAACCCGGGACCTCTCGGCATAGTAGTCCGTTCTGAACCACTACACCAAACGGCACACACAGAAAAAAAATTCACTGTTTCGTGGGAGTGGAATTAATTAGATATTGAGTATACATGAGGCTAATCATAGTAGTTTGATTTAAGCGCAAACGTAGATAGGTAGAGATACTAACTACCCCCTCGCTAGGCCATACTTACCTACTTATCGCGGTAACCCGAAGATTCGAAGATTCACATCAATCGCGACGCGATGTGTGTGGCCCAGGGAATAGGGTAGTAGGTAGTAGGTGATCCAGGAACAAGTGCGTCTGTAATATTGAACCCACAGGTAGGTACTTACTTTTTTTTGTAGAAATTGTTGCACAGTAGGCATTTTATACTTCCCCATTGTTGATGTAGGTACACTTAAGAATTTTAATTCACAATAAAAACAGGAATTTTATAAAATCAACCTAATACCAGAACCATCAAATTTTGACTGCCTAATGAAACAACAGAAAAATAAAAAATATCGTCTCTACATTGCCAGTTGTCCTATTTCAATCATCAAAAGAGTTTATTATGGTAGGGTAGGTACAGAACAGCCTGTAAGGTACGACGATGCCCATTGACTGGCGCGCGGCGGAGCGCGTCGGAGCGCACTTAGTTTACACGGCCGTAAAGAAAATAGTATTTTTAACTTAAACTTTTTAAAACCACCTATCATTTATCATAAAATCATTATAAAATATCAAATTTGTCTAATTATATATTATGAAAACAGCCTATAAGCCACTCGCTCAAATGTTAAATGTGTCCTATCCCGTACAAAACATGTGCCGCGCAGTGACTTACTGGATGGCTTGTATTTTATTTGCCCCTAGTTACCTACTTTATAAAAATAAAAAATCACTTTTAATAGAACTGCTACGCTAAATCGTTTTTGTATTGTTTATTATTATTAAGACAATTAATGTTTCTCTGTAAGTGATTGCATTTAGTCCAGTCAATGAATGCCTTAACGACGGTGTAGAGACACAGAATAATAATAAGTACTACGTACAGAAGTTTTACTTCGTGAAGGTATTTAAAAAAATGTATGCTCAATGTCATTAACAATATGGTGTAATTTAGCCTGTCTCAAGAGTCAAGCACCATTTTGTTGACAAACGTCAGTGATCGGCACTGCGCCGAAGCCACAGATATCCATATCTGTGGCCGAAGCTATAGGGCTGACTTCGGTAAAATGATGTGACGTGAGGTGCCAAACTGCGGAAAATGGCGGAGGAAATACATGATTTAGCATGAATTATCATTAATAATATTAACTACTTATTTACCTCTCAGTGTCTTGAGGCAACATAAAAAAGTACATTCTGTGTTTTTATTATTATTTAGGCAGTTAAATACTACACAGTATTTAGTACACCATTTTCTTTATTTTCTTCCATCATACACAAGAATACGCGTGCGTGAGTCAATGTTCGCTCGTATGTGAGGCCTTGTCGAATAGTATCCTGTAGGTGGGCCATCGTGCGTGTTTTGTTTTCGATGTAAACTCGCGGAGATGAACAGGCCTGAGCCCCGATTACGGTAACTTTTAACGTCTACAATCCAGACGCGTTTCTGATTCTGCAATACGATTGGTCAAAACAGCTGACGTACGCTGTTGGACGACCAATCGTATCGCAGAATCGAGAAGCGTGTCTGGATTGTTGACGTTAAAAATTACCATAATCGGGGCTCTGGTAGAGAGAAATCCGTGGAACACAATTTCTGACCTCGGGACTCTCAGAATACAGAACAAACCAGAGCCCCGATTACGGTAACTTTTAACGTCAACAATCCAGACACGCTTCTCGATTGTGCGATACGATTGGTCAAAACAGCTGACGTACGCTGTTGAACGACCAATCGTATCGCAGAATCGAGAAGCGTGTCTGGATTGTTGACGTTAAAAGTTACCGTAATCGGGGCTCAGAAGGAGTGTTCGATAACATTTCTACGCGGCAACTTGTGTCCAAAATACTTCCCCTCCCGCGCCCCTCTACCCCCTTTAGTGTTACTAGCGCCGTGTGACACCCCGATTTTTGGGGTAAAATTATGTAATTTTTTAAAGAGATGTTAAACAAGTAAAAAATAAGTAAGTGAAATAAGTACACACGGCCACAGTGTTAACTATCCATTTCCGTTTTTGCTCTCGCTCTTAAGTTTTGTAAGAAATTGCAACAAACTAGCGAGATTGTATGTGTAAACAAACAATACCATCCATTAAAGGCTCCAGACATCAGTATGGAGCAGAATCAGCGCAATAAAAAAATAGCGCAATATTTTGTTGCAATTTCTTACAAAACTTGCGCACAAAAAGCAAATCTAGTATGAAAATCATCAAAAAAAAAAAATCAAAAATGGCCGCGCGAAAAAAAAAAGACGCCACTTTCCATACAAAATCTGGCATTGCCATTAACGCGTGAATTTTTTATAGACAAATGTAATTCAGTATAAAAAAGTAGGGTAAAATATTCCGTTGACCTGTGGCAACACTTACAAAATACAACCGTGATTTTTTTTGAAAATTATTATTAAATTAAAATGAATTGGAAATGTGCTACTTACGGATAAAACATGATCCTATGCACTTTCTTCGTAATTCCAGTAGCATTCTTACATGTTGGAACGGCACAAGACGGCATAATTTAATTATAAAGTGTCAATCTGACGGATATGTAAACAATGCGCGCGCCGGCCATTGACTAATTGCTCTAAAGTCAAATTAGTGCGATTTGGAGTAATTTATATGAATACACATTTACGCCCGTTGACGGTTTCTGGTTTGTTCCGTATTCTGAGTCGGGACTTTATTTAGCCTAGTTAGGTGGTGAACATAGCAAAAGTCCCCGCCCTTAACCCTTGAGCCGGCGGGGAGAGGGGGGTTTAAAGGTACCACTTTTCGGTTTTTCGCTTAATCCTCGGAAACTATGCGTCCTAGTGACATGACTACTATGAACCAAAAAAAGCTTATTCAATTTACTACAGGTGAGACCGTCAAGTTTTTCTATATCTTGTATAGTTTTTGCGGCATCTGCTCTAGAAGGTCTGTAAAATTGGAAATTTTATTGTTGTCTTACATGTTCCTTTCAGGAGAAAATCGACTAAATCAACATTGAGCAAACACTATTAAGTCTCAACACATGAGCCAAATTTGAAGTGTTAATGCACAGTAGTTTTTGAGTGATGAGGAGTCAAAAGTGGCTCAAAGTGGTTCGTCTAAATATACGCACGGTGCAGTCCCCTCCCTGGAACTAGGCTTAACATGCTCCCGCATGTCTAGAATGATTGCTCAATGTTGATTTAGTCGATTTTCTCCTGATGGAAACATGTAAGACAAAAATAAAATTTCCAATATTACAGACCTTCTAGAGCAGATGCCGCGAAAACTATACAATTTATAGAAAAACTTGTTTATCTCACCTGTAGCAAATTGAATATGCTTTTTTTGGTTCAAAGTAGTCATGTCACTAGGACGCATAGTTTCCGAGGATTAAGCGAAAAACCGAAAAGTGGCACCTTTAAACCCCCCTCTCCCCGCCGGCTCAAGGGTTAAGGGCGGGGACTTTTGCTATGTTCACCACCTAACTAGGCTAAATAAAGTCCCGACTCAGAAATTGTGTTCTACAGTTTTCCATCTATAATGCTTTATTGACTGGACTAATTGTAATCTTTTTGAGAAATAAATATCTTTAACCATATTTTATTAACAGTTCGAGTCGTAATTGCTTAGAACTGATTAACTGACATTTTAATCCGGACGGATGCGCGAGCATGCCTCGGAACCGGAAGCCGGTTGGCTCCGAGCGTATTCCAGCGGATACGCGCGCGCATTCCACTTCCACCACATTGTGGGTTGAACGGACGCTGCGCTGCGCGCCAACTCGCGCTGGTCAATGGGAATCCTGCCTAAAGGGTTTCCACGTCCGTCCACACTGACACCGCGAGGTAGTGGTAGTGGTGACGCGGACGCATCGAACAAGAATACTTTAAAAATAACTATAATTGGTCATAATCTCAAAACTCATGATTGAATAACCAATCGGATTTCATTATTTCCACTTCTCCGCTTCGTTCGCTCCGTGTCAAGCCGGCGCACGGTGGTCTGAAAATGAAGCTCCCATACCATAGAAACTTAATGTCAGAAATTAATCAATAAAAATATGTATTATGTTTAGTATACCTCCCTTTGTGTTACTAATATAGTATGAAGGGTATATGTAGCTCCATGTGTGAGAAAAAAAATATTTTCATTTTTTTTGTATGGAAAAAAACACTTAAAGTGGATTTTTTTTAAACTGAATAGAACTGAAGGGCTGGTACTCACATGAGCTATTGCACCATACACGGCGATCAAGATGACATACAATTCTTGTGCCTTTGGGTGCCGCTTTGCATATACCAAGCTTTGGAAATTTTGAATTTTCGGTAGGTGATCTTTCAAGTCTTTGATGTTATTTTATGAAGTTATTAACCGCTTTCAATACGAGAATAGTATGTAAATTAATACTCATATAACTAGGAATATCCTTGGGGATATTTTTAAATAATTTTTATTTTGAAAATATAAAAAAAAAATGTTTAATCATTGAATGAAGTAACCAACCAGTTGGTAACTGACATTGTTATTAGTTACTAACCTGCTAATGACGTTTTAATGAAAATAATAGAAATCAATATTGATTAAATAAACAACTTAAAAAATCGAACTGCCTAATAGGCCAGTAGAATTTTAAAATCGGAAATAATTCCTACAAAAGATTTTATTGTTTCAATGGCTTCATTTGTTACCCATTAAGACTATCCTAAATTTTTGACTTCGACGGAGTTGTGCTAAAGTGGTGGGGGCCCCCGAAAGGGGCGTTTTTTCGGTTTTACGGTTATATCGCGTAAAAGACTTGCCCTATCGAAAACTGGTTTTCATGACGGTTGAAGAGCATTTAATTTTAATCCTGCATTGAATAAGACCAAATTCATATGTTTTGGAAAAACCGTTCTCGTGCTTATCTCCGAAAAAGTAGGTACAAAATGTAGGTACGTATAATTAATCCACGTCCAATGGCTCGATACCCGCAGGATTCCAAGTTTTGAAAAGGACCGCCTTAACCAGTGTAACCCTGTCAAGGCTTACGAGCTGGATGCGCCTATATCTTGTTCGTCCCCAGCCATTCGATACGTTGTATAATCGATGCCTGGTATGGTCACACAGAGTCGTTCAGGAGAGTGCAAGAAAGAGGTGCAGTAACCGCAGTTAAGGAACGGCTGGGACAAACAAGGATAGGTGCATCCATCTCTTAAGCCTTGACAGGGTTAAACTGGTTGAGTCGGCCCTTTACAAGGCTTGTGACGAGCCATTGGACGTAGAGAGGGTCAATAATTATACGTAGGGTAAGGTGGGGCACAATGTTACACGGGGTACAATGTTACAATGCATATTTCTCCGTCCCTTTTTATAGTTGTAAGATGTTCAGCTTTCTATTAGTTGTATGATGTTGGTATACACGTTTGTCAAGCTCATAAGAGCTGCTGAACTGAGCCGCTGAACATCTTACAACTATAAAAAGGGACGGAGAAATATGCATTGTAACATTGTACCCCGTGTAACATTGTGCCCCACCTTACCCTACGTATAATTATTGACCCTCTCTACGTCCAATGGCTCGTCACAAGCCTTGTAAAGGGCCGACTCAACCAGTTTAACCCTGCCAAGGCTTAAGAGATGGATGCACCTATCCTTGTTCGTCCCAGCCGTTCCTTAACTGCGGTTACTGCACCTCTTTCTTGCACTCTCCTGAACGACTCTGTGTGACCATACCAGGCATCGATTATACAACGTATCGAATGGCTGGGGACGAACAAGATATAGGCGCATCCAGCTCGTAAGCCTTGACAGGGTTACACTGGTTGAGGCGGTCCTTTTCAAAACTTGGAATCCTGCGGGTATCGAGCCATTGGACGTGGATTAATTATACGTACCTACATTTTGTACCTACTTTTTCGGAGATAAGCACGAGAACGGTTTTTCCAAAACATATGAATTTGGTCTTATTCAATGCAGGATTAAAATTAAATGCTCTTCAACCGTCATGAAAACCAGTTTTCGATAGGGCAAGTCTTTTACGCGATATAACCGTAAAACCGAAAAAACGCCCCTTTCGGGGGCCCCCACCACTTTAGCACAACTCCGTCGAAGTCAAAAATTTAGGATAGTCTTAATGGGTAACAAATGAAGCCATTGAAACAATAAAATCTTTTGTAGGAATTATTTCCGATTTTAAAATTCTACTGGCCTATTAGGCAGTTCGATTTTTTAAGTTGTTTATTTAATCAATATTGATTTCTATTATTTTCATTAAAACGTCATTAGCAGGTTAGTAACTAATAACAATGTCAGTTACCAACTGGTTGGTTACTTCATTCAATGATTAAACATTTTTTTTTTATATTTTCAAAATAAAAATTATTTAAAAATATCCCCAAGGATATTCCTAGTTATATGAGTATTAATTTACATACTATTCTCGTATTGAAAGCGGTTAATAACTTCATAAAATAACATCAAAGACTTGAAAGATCACCTACCGAAAATTCAAAATTTCCAAAGCTTGGTATATGCAAAGCGGCACCCAAAGGCACAAGAATTGTATGTCATCTTGATCGCCGTGTATGGTGCAATAGCTCATGTGAGTACCAGCCCTTCAGTTCTATTCAGTTTAAAAAAAATCCACTTTAAGTGTTTTTTTCCATACAAAAAAAATGAAAATATTTTTTTTCTCACACATGGAGCTACATATACCCTTCATACTATATTAGTAACACAAAGGGAGGTATACTAAACATAATACATATTTTTATTGATTAATTTCTGACATTAAGTTTCTAATTCTATGGTATGGGAGCTTCATTTTCAGACCACTGTGCGGCGCCGCTGTCAACTTCTATAAAAAAAAATAACGGCCCGACGTCTTCTCCACTCCACCTTGGTGAAAACCGGGCCTTGGGGCATTGGGGCCATTTGGGGCACGAATTGGGGTCACCAATAGAAAGCCTATCACAAAATGTCAAAATTCCCCAATGAATTTTGTGATCAATATCCCAACAGATTTAATGGATATTTGAGTAAAAATAACACTAACATGAATCCAACATATTTTTTATTACATTTAAATATAATAATTGATTAAATACATTCAAAGCTTTGAAACAAAATATTGAACAATACATATTTTTTATGTATTTCAAATTCAGATGTTTAATGCCCTATTTAATTCTACAAAATGATGATAACATTGTAGATTAATGTAACAATATACAGAGATTTTAGAAGTTTCTTTTTAATTAAAACTACCTGAAATAAAATTTTTAAGGTCCTTTAATTTTATCCAATACTTCTTTATAAGGTGGGTTAATAGGTCCTTGTACGGGTTCTTTGTATTCATAAGAACTTTGGCCTTCAAGTAATAATGGGTATGATGTATCAGAGTCATAAGCGCTCAAGTCTCCACAAGCATTGAACGGAACAATAAATCTGTTTGGTCCTGTGAACTGATTAAAATCACAATATTTATGATCAAGTAAGGGATTTACCATAGTGGGCACATAACCCTCAGGTGGTTCATAGCTTTGACATATAACAAAAGCTTCAATGCTTGAATTCCTGGAACTCCGAGGTTTGGAAACAGTAACAAATTTGAAAAACTGTTTTAATTGAGAATACAGCAAAGTTACATCTTTTCCTCTAAATATTTTGGCTACAAACACACCGCCTGGTTTTAATACATGTGTAGTAATGTTCAATGCAGCAAGTAAAAGTTGGGACTGAACATATTCATCAATATCATGTAATCCTGTCACATCAGGTGCCCCATCACAGACCACCAAATCAGATTTCAGTCCTTTGAACTCTTTGATTATTTCATTAGCTGTAGAAAGCTTCGTGATATCGCCTTGGATTTGAATCACTCCGGGTAAAGCAGCCATTGCCTGCAAGTCTACTGCCACTATTTTAACGTCCTCGTCATTTTCAGCGTTTTGTCGCAGTTTTTTCGTTAGCACCTGACTCCAACTTCCAGGAGCTGCACAAAGGTCTACTGCTCGTAAGACTCCGTCGAATATATTGTACTCTTCATTAATTTGCAATAATTTAAATGCGCTTCTGGCGCGCCACCCTTCTTCTTTAGCTAACCTGTAGTAGATATCACGTTTGTCTTTAGAAGTTTTACCCATTTTGTATTCCTAAGCTCTGCAAAATCTTTAGGCTGGTTCAGCAATCCAATAAAGTGGTTGTTTCTAGCTATTGCTTGATGTTGATGATTTTTTTACGAATCTTTACTCAGGGATGCATGAATGGATGGTGGGATCAAACATAGAGGGATCAAAGGTGGGATTTAGGCCACAGATTAGAGAGTATGTCTAAAGATTTAGGCTGTGGATCATNTAGCACAACCATTAGATGGGGAAGGAATTAAGTTTTCCCTAATGATAGCCTCATGTGCTTCACGGTCATAGCTTTTGCCTAATGTGGGAGTGGAACGAGGAGTTTTGTATACCGTTTTTTTGTAGGATGAAACAAGATTAGGAGACTTATCCTGTACTATTTGGGAATTCGATTTTGCTGTAACTATGTCTGCATAAGACTTGGATACTGGTGGATGAATTTTTGAGGCTTCTGCATATGACATGGAGTTATTAGCCATAGAAGTTTTTATGTTTTTCTGTCTTAGAAATTCAGGGCAGGATTTACTTGTGGCATAGTGGAACCCAGAACACAAACAGCATGATGCTTTAATTTCGTCAGTTTGGCATGTGTCGCCAGCATGACCTTGGCTACACTTGAAGCATCTTGCTTTGGAACGACATTGAACTTTTGTGTGTCCAAAACGGCAACAATTATAACACTGGATAGTGGGAAAAATGTAAAGCTCTACAGGTAAGGCATTATAACACATAAATATGCGCTTAGGTAATACTTGTCCATCAAAAGTTAATACAATGGATTGAGATGGTTTCCAAATAGGAGCACCATCCACAAAGACTTTGTAATTCAGCCGCCTAACTTTTATAATTTTACCACAATCATCTGGTACTGTAATGTTTTCAATTATTTCCTCCGGTGACCAATCCGCTGGTATACTTCTCACAAGGCCCATCCTTGTAACATTAAAGGAGGGAATGAAGGCTTTGTAGTTTTTGGTCACTAAACTATTGTGAGTTAAAAACAGGTTCGCATGGTTGAAGTTCGAGAATGAAATCGAAATTTTGTTCCGGCCAATTTGCTTTACACTACCATTAACTATACATTGAAAGGAATTCTGTTTCAGGAATTTCCCAAATGAGAGTGCGTGCATTGACGGACCTTCATTTGGGCTAGTTTCGATCTTCTGAACATGGACTACGTAGGGCGCACTGTCTGATTCATTATACAGATTACGAGCAATTGGAGTAGGGTTGGACGGAGGCAAGTCAGAGATACTAGTTGCAGGTGCAATGACCTTTTGCTGTGTCTGTGGAACATCTTGGTGATCCATATCAGTAGATTCTTCTGTCATATTTTTAGCAAGAAGTCTACGTTCAATTTTAGCCTGATGTTTACGACTTTTCTTATTACGGCTACGCTTGCGAGGGCAAGCTGTTGAACCCGATGTGGAATTATCGGATTCCCAACCATGGTTAGATGTAACCGTAACGAAATGACCCGCCGGCGGAACATTACTAGCATCAAGGGAAATTTCATCGGGCGGCAGAGAACCGCCCGGATCGGGCGGGTCGTTCATTGCGGCTCCAAGTAATTAAATAAATAGACTCACCGGTAGTACAGCAAGATTTAAACACTATCTACATAAAATATATACACAAAACAATAAATTTACAAGAACACTATACAATACTGATCTATTTATATGCTAAAACAAATTTACAAAACTTTTGAACCAAAAAAGACGCCCGTCGCGTTCAACGTTTCCCGCGCTTTTTTTTCTTTTCTTCTTCTTCTTCTTTTATTTTGGCGACGGCTTGGTTTTGAGAACCATGATTTCGCCAATGTCACGTAAACAGCTTTGACAAAGTTACAGGGTTTTAAGAGAAAAAAAAAAAAAGAAAATATTTAAGTTTTTAACAATAAGCGAAATTATTTGTGTGAGTACCTAAAACAAAACAAAAAAGACGTCACAAATTGAGACAACACAAATATATACATAATACAGGGGTTAAAATAGTTGGGAGAAGGAGGGTAGGATGGGAGATTGGGAGGGGAAAAATAATTTTGATTATACCTACAAGCGAATTTTTCGGGATTGGATAAATTTTGATAATTGTTTTAAAAGCGGAGGATTCATGGAGTTTAGTAAACATTTAATATTAGTAGGGCGAGGGACGCTGTCAGGGAGGAAATCTAATAAGGATGAACCAATGTTTGGACAATTAAAAAAAATATGATTGGTTGTGCCTTCGTCTAAGCCACATTCGCACAAGGAACTATCCTTTATATGCATCTTCGCTAGGTGAACCGGAGTACACGCATGACCAATTCGCAACCGACATATAATTGAAACAGAGCTTTTAGGAAGGTGTTTGTATTTAAAAAACCAAGGTCTAGGGGGAATATCTTTTTGGATATCTGCATAATATTTGCCAGCCAACCTTTTTGAGTTATCCCAATGAGTTCTCCACGATTTATAGAGATGGGCTTGAGAGAGAGATGCAGCATCGTGTGAGAATAAAAAGTAGTGCTCTAGTGAACCAAAGGATATGGCATGTTTAGCACACGAGTCGACAGATTCATTACCTGGGATTCCTCTGTGACTAGGAATCCAAGCCAATACTATGTTGATATCATTCAGTCGACAATCGAAAAGGGCTTGTCTTATTTTTAGAACTGTGGGGAATTTTACTTTGCATTTGAAAGGGTTAGCCAAAATTGATTGTAGGCAACTAAGGGAGTCCGAGAAGATTAAAACGTTATTTAACGAATGGGATTTCACATAAAGTATGGCTTCTAAGATAGCTGTAGCTTCACCGGTGAAAACCGATGTAACCGGGGGACATTTAAAGCTAAGTGCGACTTTGTACACAGGTATCCACACTGCGNTCTAATTTTGCATAATGTTTTCTACGGCCGTTTACTGTAATCAATCCATATCCAAATCCGTCTGTCAACTGCCAAATTAAAATCTGTTTTCTATCAAATATCCACAGTTTTCGATGCCTTTACACTTTCTTAATGTTTTAATTCATCTTAAAACAAAAACATCGAAAACCTTTTTTCATAATCATATTAAGTGCACTTTATCAAGACACACTGTTTAAACGTAAATCAGTCTTTGTCGTCCTGAGAAAAATAAATAAAAGGTTACCCTACTTAGAAAGAGAGAGCCTGCCCACAGAGAGCGAGATAGTGATACATAGGTTGTGCTTCAAGTAGGTATT
Organism: Ostrinia furnacalis; assembly: GCF_004193835.3. Taxonomy (NCBI): domain Eukaryota; kingdom Metazoa; phylum Arthropoda; class Insecta; order Lepidoptera; family Crambidae; genus Ostrinia; species Ostrinia furnacalis. Next base: position 6,648 of record NW_021135939.1, on the reverse strand, counting down.
CTAAGTCTGGCCTCCATTTTTATCTTTAGCTTCATGCTGTGGATTTAGGGCATAGAGTATATTATAGGAGATTAATAAAAAACAGTGTTGCCAGTCGGGTCTAGTCAGAAGTTACCAGAAATATAAAAAAGTAACCTTTTTGAATAAAAAGTAACCAGNATCCTAAATTTTTGACTTCGACGGAGTTGTGCTAAAGTGGTGGGGGCCCCCGAAAGGGGCGTTTTTTCGGTTTTACGGTTATATCGCGTAAAAGACTTGCCCTATCGAAAACTGGTTTTCATGACGGTTGAAGAGCATTTAATTTTAATCCTGCATTGAATAAGACCAAATTCATATGTTTTGGAAAAACCGTTCTCGTGCTTATCTCCGAAAAAGTAGGTACAAAATGTAGGTACGTATAATTAATCCACGTCCAATGGCTCGATACCCGCAGGATTCCAAGTTTTGAAAAGGACCGCCTTAACCAGTGTAACCCTGTCAAGGCTTACGAGCTGGATGCGCCTATATCTTGTTCGTCCCCAGCCATTCGATACGTTGTATAATCGATGCCTGGTATGGTCACACAGAGTCGTTCAGGAGAGTGCAAGAAAGAGGTGCAGTAACCGCAGTTAAGGAACGGCTGGGACGAACAAGGATAGGTGCATCCATCTCTTAAGCCTTGGCAGGGTTAAACTGGTTGAGTCGGCCCTTTACAAGGCTTGTGACGAGCCATTGGACGTAGAGAGGGTCAATAATTATACGTAGGGTAAGGTGGGGCACAATGTTACACGGGGTACAATGTTACAATGCATATTTCTCCGTCCCTTTTTATAGTTGTAAGATGTTCAGCGGCTCAGTTCAGCAGCTCTTATGAGCTTGACAAACGTGTATACCAACATCATACAACTAATAGAAAGCTGAACATCTTACAACTATAAAAAGGGACGGAGAAATATGCATTGTAACATTGTACCCCGTGTAACANATTTAGAATAATAGGAGGTTGAAATATTAAGGATTCGAAGCTGTTTGAGAAAAGGGGGAAAGTAGTAATTTTAGTAATGGGACATGGGAGACGACCAATGATAAAAAATCAATCATTGGATTGGACTGTGGATTGGACATTGCTCCTGTCATTACTGTCACTTAGTCAGTATTACTAGTTTAGAAAATTATTTACCCCTAAGTTTAAAAAAAAGTTTGCGTCATCAATCATGGCTTCTGGCATTACCATGAAGATAAAAATGGAGGCCACACTCCGAATACCTACTTGAAGCACAACCTATGTATCACTATCTCGCTCTCTGTGGGCAGACTTTCTCTTTCTAATTAAACAAAAAATATAAATTTGCTCAGTCAATGAAAAATGGGTATATGAGCCGACACTAGCCCATGTTAACATGGTTATATAAATGGTATGGTGAAGTCAGAAAATTGATATCTTCATTTTAATTATTTAATTTTTCATACAAATCGGATTTTATAAAATTTATTTTGTATGAAAATTAAAAAAAAAAAAAAAAATGATATCAAATTTCTGACTTCACCATACCATTTATATTATGCCCATGGTAACATGGGCTAGTGTCGGCTCATAATATACCCATTTACCTAACACCCTGTATACGTTTTTCTACTATGTCCCGCTTCTGACGGAAGAATCCCGCTATTTTCACTCAAAAAGTACCAAAGTCCCGACTTGGCAAAAAAAAAAAACTGGTAACGCTGTCGTGAGTTGACGCGCTCTCTGCCGTCACGGCTTATACTAAGCTGATGCTATTTTGGTGCATGTACCTTACTGTTTGGTTTTATTATAATTATCTATTTGTTATTTTATTTTGTACTTGCATCGAATAAATAATTTTTCTTTCTTTCTTTCTTTTACTGAAACTACTACTGCGGCTACGGCTTTGGCAATCTTTTCTGCGACGAAATTAATTTTGTTATCGATCAGAGGGTAACATAATTTTGACTTTGGCAACATATTTTGACTCAAACACACACACGCGCACAGTGGGTTGGGTAATACCATGAAGCTACAGATAAAAATGGAGGCCACACTCCGAATACCTACTTGAAGCACAAACTATGTATCACTATCTCGCTCTCTGTGGGCAGACTCTCTCTTTCTAAATAAACAAAAAATATAAATTTGCTCAAATTCAATGAAACTCAATGTAAAATCTTTATTTCTTGACATAGGTATCATTAAAAATGATAAGTGTAAATCATAGAGAAAAGTAATACATAGGAAATAGAGAGCCCTCTCTGTCAAATTTTTGAACCTATTAATTGACAGCCTGGTGTTAAATTCCCTGTACTTAACCTACGTACGGAACGCTCACATACATACATAGTCCACGCACACATACATACATAAAGTCCACGCACACATACACACAGTTCACGCACACAGTTCACGCACACATAGGCCCTCATAACCTTCAAAGAATTATTGTTTTTATGATGTACAATGTAGAATTTTTTCAAACCCATTATTTTGAAAATATTTATCTTTATGGTGTACGTATTGTATTATTTTCAAAACAATGGATTTGGAAAAATTCTACATTGCACATGGAAATGCAAATAAACAAAAGCTTTAGAATTTAATAATTTTACTTTATTTATGAACACATATAATATTATACACCAAAAGCGTCTTTTCGCAAAGTTTTCAACAACACTAAAAAAAAAAAAAAGCATTTGCACATTGAGAAAACTCAGATCACTTGTGAACATAACAGAAAGTTTCTTCGCGATTCACGAAGGAACGAACAAAACTGCGATGAACCAGAACAGCAGCAGGTACGAAGGAATGAACTTGAATTTGACTGACTCGACTCTTCAATACTTTAATAGGGCCACAGAACACTTAAACGATGGATAAGAAAACAAGAATGCATTTAACATAGCAAAAACAACACCGGCCATTTTGGAGGAAAAACAAAGTTNGTGGACGATGAAAGTTTGTGAGACTTGTCAAATTGACTTGACGTTTAAAATCATGTGTTATCTCCATATTGTCTATGACTTGTCTCTGACACATCAGTGCTGTAACCTGTGAGTCATAGACAATAATCTGTAAATTTAATCGATATCATTTTAAGTATTCACTTATTCCGATTACTGAATAATTTGAAATAAAAATTAAACGATACTTTGTTTAGTTTTCCAGCGATAACTTCGACAGATAACGTAAAATTATTTTTCTACTTTTAGTGTATACTTTTTCGGAGTCAGTTTAATTTTTAGTCGGTTTTATTTAAACGAAATTATTTTACTTTTTTTTGCAATTATGCTTACGTATTGTTCCATTGCTTCTTTTCCTATATAAGTAAATAAAAGAAAAGAAAATAAAAATATTTTTTCAATTGATAGCATCTTAAATTACCTCCCTAGTGGAATAGAGCAACAAAGAACTGAGCGAGCGAGATGTCACTAGTAGCAACACTGTGAAACAGAACTTTTTGCAACTATTTGAAGTTTAATAACTACGGATATCATTGATTGTTTACTGTCCAGTGTGATTTTTGATTACATCTGTGCATACAGTTTGTTTCCTGATCTCGAAAATTGCATAATCAGTTCACATTAAATGTTGCGACTTTGTTGCATATTTTTAGTATTTTGACGATCACCCGGCGCCGATGATACGCAAGTACTACAATAATTTCACTTCGCGATTAACGAGAGGTTTTGTCGCATCACTACTTCACAGACTAAAAATATTTTTATGTCAGTTGGCCATTTTTGATGACATTTTTGCTGATTTCTAAAAAATTAGAATTTTTGAGCCTACTAATTGACAGCCTGGTGTTAAATTCCCTGTACTAAACCTACGTACGTAACGCTCACATACATACATAAAGTCCACGCACACATACATACATAAAGTCCACGCACACATACACACAGTTCACGCACACATAGGCCCTCATAACCTTCAAGGAATTATTGTTTTCAACCGACTTCAAAAAAAGGAGGAGGTTCTCAATTCGACCCGTATGTTTTTTTTTTCTATGTTTGTTACGCGATAACTCCGCCAATTATGAACCGATTTGAACAAATCTTTTTTCAGCGTATAGGTAATACCTCAAGGGTGGTCCCATTTAAATTTAATAATAAAAAAAACAACCCCCAAGGGTGGAAAATTGGGGATGAACTTTTTTATACGCAATATCTTCGCCGATTATAAACCAATTTGAACGATTATTTTTTGTTGAATAGGTATTATCAAAAGGGTGGTTTCATGCGAATTTGAAGAAAATATTTCACCCCCAATTTGAACCTATTTGAACGATTATTTTTTTGTTGAATAGGTATTATCAAAAGGGTGGTTTCATGCGAATTTAAAGAAAAACTGGTCATGGTAGGTACAACTCCTTAATGCTTAGGAGTTGTAGGATAATTCTTTAAATATTATAAGTACAAATAGACTAACAGTTGTATTCTTTCATGTTTTTAAGGTGGGCTGACGGTTTAAGGTCTTTTTAGGTTTCCTATATGGTAACCTGTATTTTGTAGGGAATATTATTTTACACTAGACATTAAGAATATGGTCTCAATGTACTGCCTACCTTCAGTGGTAACATCAATCAAGGTAATAATTAGTTAACTAAAAAGCAAGAAATAAGTAAAATTTTATAAAAAAAAAAAAAACCGACTCCAAAAAACCTACACTAAAAAGTAGAAAAATAATTACCTACTAATTACCTACTTATTTATTAGGACGAATTATTAATATTTATGTAGGTGTTAACGGTAGAACCTTTTTGTAGTAGAATTTCTATACAAAGTAACTATTGTCTATTGTTATTAGAGTAAGATAGACTGGGGCGTGAGCGAGACAATGATAACAATTGTCCGTTACTTTGATTGTGTGAGCTCATGCCTCAGTCGCCGTTTGAACACGCTGTTGCTGTCAATGTTAACGGTAGAACCTTTTTGTAGTAGAATTTCTGTACAAAGTAACTATTGTCTATTGTTATTAGAGTAAGATAGACTGGGGCGTGAGCGAGACAAAGATAACAATTGTCCGTTACTTNCATTATTTTGAAAATATTTATCTTTATGGTGTACGTATTGTATTATTTTCAAAACAATGGATTTGGAAAAATTCTACATTGCACATGGAAATGCAAATAAACAAAAGCTTTAGAATTTAATAATTTTACTTTATTTATGAACACATATAATATTATACACCAAAAGCGTCTTTTCGCAAAGTTTTCAACAACACTAAAAAAAAAAAAAAAGCATTTGCACATTGAGAAAACTCAGATCACTTGTGAACATAACAGAAAGTTTCTTCGCGATTCACGAAGGAACGAACAAAACTGCGATGAACCAGAACAGCAGCAGGTACGAAGGAATGAACTTGAATTTGACTGACTCGACTCTTCAATACTTTAATAGGGCCACAGAACACTTAAACGATGGATAAGAAAACAAGAATGCATTTAACATAGCAAAAACAACACCGGCCATTTTGGAGGAAAAACAAAGTTGCCATATATGTTAAATAGTAATTTCTACTACTCTATTATTTTACATAAAACAAAAAATGTCACCGTTCAGTTTTAAATTAAAACAAATTAAGTTCATTTTAAAAAAAGTTTTCACATTGTTATTAAAATATTCTCAAATACATTTTAATTAAAAAAAAATGAAAATATGAAGGAAACAGGAGCAGCGACATCTAGAGCGTTTTAGGGTAGTTAAAAAGTATTTGAATTTATCCACCGATGTCGCTGTTTTCAAGCAAGTTTCACTTGGAAGACCGAAGTATAGAAGTTTCCGCACCCTGGTGTAAATACTGGTAAAACGTTTTAGGAAGAAATTACTGTAAAAAATGTGAAAAATGTTTACAATGATCCAATGTCGGAAATCACGAAATAAACACTTACGCGTGGTATCTTATGTCACTTCCAGGACACCACGTACTACCGCAACCACGCACTACAAAATTTTGCACGATTTCTTGTGATAAAACAATGATTATTTCCTGTAAACAATCTCAAACGAAATTAACTGCATAATAAACAAAATAGTAAACAACCGCCATGATGGGCCGGATTAAATTTAGGCCGATGTTGCCACATGGTACCGATTCCCCAGGAATTGGGATTGTAATTCCCTGATTCGCCAACACATTAAGCCTAAATGGCCGACAATTTTGTGATTTTTTTATTTAACTAGGTAATCTTAGTTTCAAATATTAATTATTTATTTGTTTAACTTCTGATTTGGTTAGTGAATTGGCTATTTCGAAGAATTTACAAGGAGATTTAAATAAGAAGATAGCAATACTACAGTTCAAACTAAAAAGAGAGGTAGGGCCACAGAGAGCGAGATAGATATAAGTAGGTATTTGACTCAAGTTTTTGTTCCAAGTTTGCCCTCCATTTTTATCTGTAGCTTCATGGGTAATACCAGGTAATACTACTATAAATTTTTACATATACCTTGATTTTTTAGAATCCAGCAGAGATGTAAACAAAAACTTTCATACACAATTACACCATAATCACTTACGTGTTCATAATATCATACACATTATTTAACAAGCCCATGAAACCAACTTTATTTTCACGTTTATACAAGTTTGAAATCAATCTTTGAAACAAATTATTTTAGCAAAATACGTGGACGATGAAAGTTTGTGAG